>NC_133301.1:8111703-8147724 GCF_005239225.2 Populus alba | reverse complement strand
TCTCCCCTCAAGAAATCACAGTCACCAAATCTAACTTCTTTGGAGAAATCACCACTCCATCAGATCCTTGATCATTTCGGAACCCAACTGTTCCCCTTGTACCGTCATCCTGCTAGTCTTCAATAGTTTCATAACAAACTGTTACATATATGAAAAATAGTACCGTATGGATAATCCTTCCACTAAGCAAGTTCCCAGGAAAAGATTGGAGGGGTCACACTGTCCCGCTTAAAACCCAATCTCTTAAAGCCAGAACTTCTTAGGCCATATCTATCTATCGTACTGCCTTCCGTATATACAACCATTTGCTAGCTTTGTTGCGACTTTTCTTTACAAGTGATCTGGGTATCCTGGTTTTATACCTGATTTCTCAGCATCTGGCGAGACTACCAGGTGCTTAGATTCGTCAAGATTGGTCTTCATCCAGTTTTCACTCTCCACCGTCAAATCGTCCACATCTCGGGGTGTCCAGAGTGTCCCAATTTTGCCTCCCATCAAGGCAATTAAAAATTTTCAAAAACTAAACATTTCAGCACATGTATTGGGAAAGACATGTGCACCCCCCTTCTTCTTCTTCATCTCCATCGACCTCCATCAAGACCTTCAGATGCCTCCTGATCGGGCAATTTGTCTTTAATAATTGGTCCCGAATCTCAACGATTGGACCAATACCATTGCATCCGGGAACGATCAAATTAGGCTGGAAACAAGTCTGAAATCGTCCAAATTGCATTTCAGATGGCTAAGATTTGATCAAAACAATTCTGGCCTGATCAACGACTCAGATTCAATCTCAAATCCAGTTGCACATAGACTCTGCTGCACAGAATCCTATCCATCGGCTCGCGCTCAGCTCTCTCTCGGCTCGGAGCAATCCAGCTCGGCGCGCGGCTGATGACGTGGCATGTGGGTCCCACTTTGCTGACGTGTCTGCTAACTGGCGCTGACATGGCATGCCAACTGTGCATGCTGATGCAATTATGACATCATCACTATCCGGGTCAGGCACGTGGGTCGAGTCGTCTGGTATTCAGGTCGGGTCAGCCCATATGGGTAAAGAAGACACATGGTGCCCGTCTGGGCGCGTGGACAGTCACCTCGTAGGTGCGTGATGACGCGTGCAGCCATGTCTGACGTCCGATTTTGATGCGGTTTTCACCAGTGTGCTCGTCTCTTCTTCCTCTACACTGTGGTATGGTCAAAACATAATTTTGACAACTTTCCATTTTTGAGCAAAAAATCAAACACCACTTAAACCAATATGCTCTGATTACCAATTGTTGGGAAATCCTGACCGGTGATGTACTAATCTTTACTCATAGGAGGGGTAAGCACACTGGCACACAATATTTTACGTGGTTCGGCAAAACGCCTATATCCACGGGAAAGAGTCCATATTATTTAGAGATAGAGAAAAAATACAAAACAGATACATGAAGGAGGACGATCACTTCACTTTACTCTACTCCCAGCTCTCAATGTTGCCCTTGCAGCTGCTCTTTCTCTCTACTCTCTTACACACTCACCACCTCTCTCACTTTTTGCTCTCTAATATATGCCTCTATTTATAGGCATCGATGGTAGCTTCTCTTGGTCTTTTATCAACAATGATGGCTGCCAAACATTTACATTAGTCAATAGTTGGTGGCTGCCACCAACAAGCCACAATTGTAGCTCCTTCTTTGACAATGTGGCTGCCAAAGTCAATGGTTTGTTGCACATTAATGGCAAATCCCAACAGATTTTAATTCCCATAGGTCTGATTGAAAAATTAAAAACTCCAGTTTTTCTGTTTTCTACTTGTTTTTTTTTTTGTTGCTAGTTTCCCCTTGTGTTTGTTTTCTTTGTTTCCCATTTTGTTGAAGTTTTTCTTTTTTATGTGTTGATAGGTCTGAATCACTAAGTCATTTCTTTAGCAGAATTGTTTTTCAACAGAATGAACGTGAATTTGATCATGTTTAAGATGGGTTTGTGGTCATTTTGCAGTTTAACCTGAAGTTCTTTTGGATATCTGAAAGTTGGTATTTGTTGTTCAGTGGGAAATTTAGTGTGTTTTGGGGACTCCCGGTGTATGGCGAGGATTCGGAATAAAATGAGACTAACATATTGTTTACAAGAAGGCCATCGGACCATGGTCATAAATAATAGGGAAGGAGTTAGTAATTAGCATTCAAGATTGGATCGCATGACCATGACTGTTTTTGATGGATATTGGGTTTTTTTTATTGACAAGAAAAATTGGCAGCTGGTTTTTTAATGTGTGTGCATGCTCTTTGCTCACACCTGTTGTCATATATGTTTGTTTTTCTCAAAATGCATCATGCAAATAACAAAATTGTCTTCAAAACACTTATCTGACCCTTTTGTTGTAGATCAAATTCCGTATATTGAATCAGGCACTTACGTGGCCTACAATGACGAGAAATGGCGGGGTAATCCAATGTTTTAAAGGAGATATATGGTATTGTTGATTTGGACACTGACTTCAGCTCGCTCCCAGAATGGATATCAATGAAAGCAATGGTTAGCACCTGGCTTTGCCAGATGCAATCATGTATGAACTCTGGGTGGGGTCTGATGGAACCTCTGCCGCACAATTTATTACTCTGGCCTCCCTTGGTTGATAGGAAAGGCTCATTCCTATGCGCAGCATATGGAGCTTTGTCCCACACATTAGGCGATCAAACATTTCTTTTTGAAAGGTGATTCTTTTTTTATATCGTGGTTAATATATATTTTTCTTCATTTTTACGTGAAATCATCTAAGATATTTTGGTTTTTATGTTTTGATTCAAATTTTTAAGTTTAGGGTCTTGACCAATGATTGATTATACACACCCAACCTTCATTTTTCTCGTTTGTGCAGGCCATCTAGTTTGAACGATGATGTATTATTTCACTTGGGCATGTCCTTTTCACTCTTCAGCATTTCTGTGAGTCACTTTACCAATTGTCTTCTGTGACCACTGTGAGAGCTGAATGCTGGCATTTGTAATCTCATACGATGCTGAAAAACTCTGGGTGGGGTTGATGGAACCTCTGCCGCACAAAAACCATTAGGAATCATCGATGCTGCGAAGTGCACTCTTGGAGCATGGTAATCTCATCCGATATGCTGAAAAACTTAAGACAGATTTCTTGGAGGCTGGATCGTCTTCTTCTGTCCCGCAATTCCTTTCAGACGCTTCATCAATTCAACAAGACATCCTTCAAATTCATGCAAGATATTTTCACCTTTTATTCTTGAGAATATTATATTGGTCATCTGATAGTGTCTTGAGTTGTGGATTTACTAAACCAAACCAGCCTATCAGAGTACCATCAATATCTCTTTTCTTTCAAATAGAATTTCTAACTATTTTCATGTGTTGTTATCACTAGGCTCAAAGCCTAAGAAGCAACCCAAGAGGGAAAGGACAGAAGAGGAGAAAACTTTCCGAAGAAGGGCAAGATACTTTCTAGTAACACAAGTAGTTGCGGTTTTAGTCTTTCTATCTGTCATGAGCAGTAATGATTTTTCTGAGGTGGAGGTTGATGATGATGAAGATGAATTCTGGAGGCAATGGCATTCTCCCATTACTTAACATATTCTGCAGAACCAATAGCAAATTCAGTAAGCGAGCTCATTGCAACTAACATTCCTGCACAAAGTACCTTTATGGCAGTTTCAGCCATTTTCTCTGTAGTCATTACATCTTCTCCATCATCAACCTCCACCATTTCCATATTCCTGCCTCATTCAACTGACAACCCTGCTCCAAATCTCTTTGAACGGATTGGGACCGTGTGTGGATCGCCTCTTAGCTGCTGTGCATAGATAAAACCCATTCCAGCAGCAAAAATAAATACATTGAAATTCTATGCTCGTATCATGGCCTTGAAAACCAGGGACGCTTAGAATGCATCATTCAAAAAGTTAAGCAAAAGATTTGAGATGTACCCTGACTTCTTGGTAGAGTTTCTTCTCCCGGGCATGTAATCTGTCAAATGTTGATTGGCCACTACATGAGAACATGCAAGAAATCAAATTGGTGCTGTAAGGAAAAAACCTTTTTTTTAATCAAAACGATGTGATTTTGATTTTTTAAAATTTATATTTTGGGTGAATCCAGCTCGATTCTTTTTAAAACAATAATTGGTAACTATCTATTGCTATGCCTGTTGTGTCCAAAGACAGTACAAGACAAGACCTACCTCTTTTCTACCCCCTACCACCTCCCTCTTTCCATCCTCAATTTTCCAAACCCAAAAAAACATCATCAAACCCTAACTGAAAAGGCTTTTATCTCTGATAAAACAATGCAAGTCGAAAAACCTATTAAAACAAATCCACACACAAATGCTTATAAACTCAATACCGATGATTTAGCCACTGGGAAAGTGTTTGATGAAATGGGCGCCAGAGACTTGGTGTCGTGGAATTCAATGATTTCAGGGTATTTCTAAGATGGGTTTTGCTAAAGAGGCAATTGGGTTGTTTGTGGAAATAGGGAGGACGGGTTTGAGCCAGATGAGATGACGTTGGTGAATGTTCTTGGGGCGTGTGGGGATTTGGGTTTGGGGAGATGGGTGGAGGGGCTTGTTTTGGAGAAAAAGATGGAGGTAAATTCGTATGTGGGGTCTGCCTTGATTGACATGAATTGGTAAGTGTGGGGATTTGATATTTGCGAGGAGGGTCTTTGATTCAATGCCAAACAAGGATGTTGTCACTTGGAATGCCATTATCACAGGTTAATTACATCGGTTTTTTACTTTGTAATTGTCACATATAATGGAATTGTGTTTATTTCTATTCCTTTGAGCTAACTTAAAATTTGAATTCTTCTTAATTAATCAGCCATGAAATAAAAACCACACAAATATATGAAACTGGTAAATGCGTTTCAAGTTAATATGATTTTTTTTTGTTCAACTATCACTTCATGTGTGCACAGAATGGAGCTTCCAATGAAGCAATTGTACTATTCAATGGAATGAGAGAGGCAGGTCCTAATCCAGATAAAGTCACAATGATTGAAGTATTGTCTGCATGTTCCACAATAGGGGCCCTTGATTTGGGGAAATGGGTTGAGACACATGCATGATCAGAAAGAGGTTTACAGCACGATGTCTATGTTGCGAGTGAATTGATTGATATGTATGCAAAATGTGGAAGCTTGGATGATGCACTCAGGGTTTTTGAGAGCATACCTCATAAAAATAAGGTCTCATGGAATGCCATGATTTCTGCCCTTGCTTTCCATGGCCAGGTCCTGGAAGCATTATCATTATTCGGACGCATGTCAAGGGATAATGGCACTGTTCAGTCTAATGACATCACTTTCATAGGAGTACTTTCTGCATGTGTGCATGCCGGGTTAGTTGATGAGGGCCGCCAATTGTTTGAATCAATGAAATTGTCATTTGGATTGGTCCCAAAAGTCGAGCACTATTCTTGCATGGTTGATTTTTGTGCGCGTGCAGGACTTCTGAACGAAGCTTGGGACTTAATCAAGAAAATGCCTGGAAAACCAGATGAAATTGTGTTGGGGTCATTGCTTGGTGCCTGTCAGAGGCGTAGAAATGCAGATGTTGGTGAAAGGGTCATTCGGTGAACGTATACCAATTGTTGAATGAGGAGATAAAGAGAGAAGGTTACATTCCAAATATTGGTTGCATATAGAGGTGGAAAAGTTGAATACAGGTTGCATCTTTCAGCCATTGAACAATGCATTCGGAGGGATTATATCTTCTGGTTGATGACTCCGGCCAAAATGTTGAATGGTAAGTTGTGTTCTTAATAGCTTGAGCAAGGAGCTCTATCTTGTTGATAGAAATGTATAGTTTACCCTCGCATGAGTATGTTCCTGTAGAATGAAAATGGTTGTTGGATTGTTACATGCATTTGCTGTAAAATAATGCAGTTCATTCCGGAAAGAACGCTAAAACTATTTTTTTTTTTTTTCAGAACATAAGGAGGGAATACAGGGGGAATATTGGTGGATTGAAATAAAATGCACTTGACACCTTTGAAGTTCTTAAGGGATGCCACAAATCATTTTCAATTGTCCTCTAAGCCATAACGATGTTTAGTTTCTGAACAGACTTCACTTGGAATCTGACAAAACCCAATCCACGATTAGAACTTGTGCAGAAATTGCCTCATAACGCAACCCCACATCTATGAGGAGCTAGATTGTAATTTCAATAGTTGATGTAAATGCCGTGTAAAATGTTTTCAGGCCGCGTTTGTAGATTCTGTCATGATGGGAAGAGAATTCTTTGAAAATGAATTATTATTTTTTTTTTTTTTGGTAATGTAATGAAAAATAAACTAAAAAATATTTTTTAATATTTAGTTACGCCATAAAAAATATATTGAAAATTAACTTATCAATGTTTTAATTTTTTTCTAAGTTTATCTAACATATATTAAACATTAAATGTAATTATAATATGGATGAGCCCTAAGTACATTAAATGTAATTATAATACAATATGGATGAGCCCTTAATTAGACCCATTCCAAAGCTAGCACTTTCATCGGTTCCAATAACATGATATTTTGTTGACAGTCTTAAGAATTGAGTTATATAAATTTAAATATTAACTTGGCACCATTACTATTGGCTAATGTATATTGTATTTGTTATGATCCTTGTTAAATTTTTAGTGAATGGAAGTTCTGGTGAACCAGAGCATTAGGGAGACTTCATTACAATCCTTAGCATTGATTGTGGAGAAGTGAGAAATATCATTTCTAGTGAAGTCCAAAGTGTTCTTGAGTCAAAGCTCCAGGTTAATTTGTTCTCTCAACATGCTTGCTTATATTTTCCTTTATTAATCTTGTACGCAAAAGAACTGTATATATATAGGCAGCCTCGTTTATTATTGTTCTATGCATAGAAATTGGATGTGGACAGCAAGGACGCGAGGATTGCATATTATTTTGATTTCATTGCTGGGACAAGCATTAGAGGCCTTATGACATCCATGCTTACTGCTCCAAATGATGAAAAACGACCTTTGTTTGCCGCAAAAGATATTGTATGTTTTATCAAGACCACAATCCACGCACCAAGTAATTTATGGTTGAGCTACGGTTTTTTTTTTTTATATGTTGCTTTTTTTTTATGGTATTTTTGAGCTACGGTTTGAAATTGTACAGAAGTAGTATTCTATGGTGATTCATCTTTAGGGTGTGGGGTTTATTCGTTGTTAAAGAAAAGGAAAGTGTTTTTCCGGTGCTAAAAAGAGGAAAACACTTTCCTTTTAGAAAAAGGGTTGTGTTGTTCTTGGTTGGAAACCACTTTCTTGGAAAGTGGTTTCTCAAAGTTTACCAAACATGGAAAAGATGGGAAAATTGTTTCCAGAAAAATGGTTATGTGGAATCTCGAGACTGCTTTGATTCATTTGCTCAACCGGGTGGTCATCCATGTCAAGTGGGGAGTGTTGTCGACAGAATGCTATGTTCACAAGATCAATACTCTCAGTTACTGAAGCTTTAGATCAAGCAAAGTCTCTAAGTGCTCACAAGCTTATATACAATCAGTGAAATAAATTTGAATTGATATTTGTGTTGTAATGTATTCCTTTTAATATAAAATATTTTTGGATATTTGTGTTGTAAATTTGAATTGATCATCGGTAAAAATCAAGTAATAATGTAATATACAAGGGAGGTAAACAATCATGGAATTAAAAAAGCTCTCGCTGTATAAAAACCCACAAAACCGAATGGAACTGTATAAATTAATACAACATCGCTTGAGCATGCATTTAAACTTATTTAAATTTTAAAACTAGAATACACAGCGATGCACCAAGTCTTGGTACCATCAAGGCTATGAAAACCCAAACTTGGATAAAATGGGAAGATTGTCCACCAGGAAATAATAGCAATTGTTGATGCTCACTTCAATGAAGTAAAACCAAGCTCGTCGCCAATATGGATTTATGTATAGAACTGCACCTATCACCAGCAGCACCATGATGTATGCAACCCCAAAGGTCACATGGAAAACCTCCATATCCATGAAGTAACCATTATCTTCATTGTTCGTTGAAGTTGGCGTTGGTGATGATGGCATAGCCGCACCACATATTTTGGGTAGCGGTTCTCCACAAAGAAAAGGGTTGTCCTTGTAACAGCTCTCATCAAACGTGGCAAGCTGTGCAACTCTTGCAGGAATCTTACCAGACAAATTATTGTGAGACACATTAAAAAATTCTAAAGAAAATAGTTCAGTAAGTCGAGGTGGGATTTCTCCATTCAATTTGTTGTAGGAAAGATCCAAGCTCTCTATTTCCTTTAAGCTTGAAAATGTTGGTGGAATTGGTCCAGTCAAGCTATTATGTGAAAGGTTCAAGACCTTGATCATGTTGAGGTTTCCAATTTCAGAAGGAATCTCTCTAGTGAAATTGTTGCATGAGAAATCAATTCCTTTGAAGTATTGGACAATGCTGCCTCTATAAGAAAGGGATACATTCTTCGTTGTGAACTCGAAGGATTGTTGTGATGAGGATAGAGAATCATAGTAATTCTTTTTTAATGGGAGATTATGAGTAGATATCATCCAAGAGAGGATGTTACCAGAAAGGTGATTGTGAGAAAGATCAATCAAGGTTAATTGATCCAACTTGGATAATTGAATTGGAATTTCAGCTTCAAGATTGTTATAACTCAAGAGTAGAAATCTCAAGTTAGATAGCTTGTCAATCCATTCTGGAATTCTACCAGTTAAATTATTATAGGAAAGATCTAACACAAATATCTCGTATGAGTTATAAAATGTCATTGCGATCGGTCCTTGCAACTTATTTCTAGACAAATAAACATATCTTAAATTTGAAGAAGTGTCAAATCTAGGTGGTAAATGACCAGAGAAACTGTTGTTGGATAGGTCTAACACATGCAGCGAGCTAATGTTACCCAACGAGAAAGGAATGCTTCCATTGAAACCATTGTCAGACATAAATAAAACTTTTAACCCTGGCAAATGATCTCCTATTTCTAAAGGGATTTGGCCTTGGAAGTGATTCATAGATATACTTAGGAATAATAAATTCACATGAGAATTCTTTGGCAACAAGAATGGACCTGAAAGAGAACAGTTGTCTAAATGAAGATATTGTAGGTATGTGTTGTTCTCAATCAACCAATTTGGAAACTCTCCTTTTATTTGGATGTTTGTAAGATCCAAATATTGTAGGCTGAACTGATCGTAAAAGAACTTGTGTAATGCTCCTGCACCTTGTCCAATACTTCTTAAATAGAGGGACTCTAACTGGAACTTTGGGCTCAGATTGTGATCATCTTCTTCTGCATATATTTCATTACCTGATCCATCAAAATACTTGAGTTTTGAAAGGTTGTATAATGGGCTCAATGACATAGGGATCTTCAAGTGATTGGAAAAGAGATCTAGTAGTTAAAGGGAAGTCAAATTTGCCAGACACAGAGGCAAGAAACCACTGAGATCATTGTCATACATATACAGCTTTTGGAGAAGATTTAAGTCACATAAGCCTGATCACATCATAATTTAGAAAAAAATAAAATAAAACTTTGAATTTCTAATGGAAAATATATAACCTAAAGAGAGTAAGATTCATCAACCTTACCTTGGGTTGTAGGTAAATGGCCATTTAGATTGCAATTCTGCAACCTTAAAGTTTTAAGAGAGGTCATCATTTTGATGGTTTGTAAGATGTTGTTATTAAGAGTATTGGAACTTAAATCCAATTATTCCAAGTTCTTGAGATTAAAGAAGCCTACCACAATCAAGAAATTATATTAACATAGAAGCAATTAAAATTATAAAGGAAATGAAAGACTAAGAGTCATCAACCTTACCTTGGGTTGTAGGTATTCGGCCATCTAGTTTGCAGCTCCACAAAATTAAAGTTTTAAGAGAGGTCATCATTTTGATGGCTTGGAAAAAGCTATTATTGAGAGTATTGAAACTCAAATCCAAGTATTCCAAGTTCTTGAGATCAAGTAAGCCTGCCACAATCAATTAAACAAGAAATTATATTCCCATAGAAGGAATTAAGATTATAAATAATTACTTACTTATTAATCATGGCTAAAAAAAAACTAAAAACAGAAGTTAAGTGTTGAAATTGTACTGTCCATTTAAGAGAAGGATTTTTTTATACATCTAATATATTCTCCTCCTAAAAATAGCACTCTCTATATATAAAGTTACCTTTTTATTAAAGAAATTATTGTTTTTTTATGTTATCATTTTATTTACATTACACTGAAATAGTGTTGAGAGAGAAAGAAGGGGGGAATTAAATTGAAATGTTATTTATATTAAATGGATGGTATAATTTTAAAATAATGAAGATTTTAATTGAGTTAATTTCAAAATTTGAGATTTAATTTGTCTCTCCAAGACTTGTTTAGTAGGTTGCTAAAACATAAAAGAGAAAATCTATACAAACACCTAATTGTAGCTGGTATAGAGAGAAATAAAATGATCAATGATAAGTAATAGTGGAGTTGAAATTTATTAATTTACCTCCAAAAGGTAAGTGCCATTAAGTGCTCGCATTGATAGATTTTTTAGAGAAGACAGTGCTCCAAGGCTTTGAAGGGAGTGTTCATCTAGAGAACAATAATTCATATACAAACTTTTCAAAAAGCTTGAATTTTGCAACTCTGTTTGTTCAAAAGTAGCAAATTGAATTTTTGAATTAAACCCAAATATATAAACATCACTATATGTAAAATATATAACTTACCGTCATCAAATATTCTTCCTCTAAAATCATTGTTTTCTAGGTGAAGTGTTGTGAGGTTTGGGAATGCTCGTAATGATTGCAGTAACTGGAAGCTACTTACATAGGTTGTGATATTATCCAGCCATAGAGTCCTCAAGTTGCTTGGACCTGCAAGTTAGTTAGGGAAGAAACAAGAATAATTAATATTATCTTCATGATGCTACCAGCCAGGTAGGTAATGTGAATGTGTTACTAAATTACCTCTTGAGGCTACCAATTTGTTAATATTGTTGCCGTCCAGACCCAAGTACTCCAAGCTGCTCAGAGATTCTTGATATTTATATATAAAAAAATAAACTCATTAATTGTGTTTTTGAAATTAAATTTAATATATAATTGTGTTAATTAAATTTAATATTTATAAAAATAATAGTATATAAAAAAATAACCTTTCAAGTCTATTAACCCCTCCAGTCTATTATAATCTAAATATAGTGATTTAAGAGACGGAAGCCCCTCCACAAATAATAGAATACTTTTATTAAAGTTATTATATTCCAAGTTAAGGGTCTCCAAATTGCTCAATTTTTGTAACTCATAACCACCTGAATAAAATAAATAAATAAATAAATAAAGATTTTAGGTAAAGAATAAAAAATATATTATTGGTGTAATTTAATTATGATGGATTAAGAGTCATGTAATTGTTACAGTGAAGTAATAAAAAAATGGTTAAACTTGAACTCTTTTATTCTTAGCTTATCATCCTTTAATATAATGTAATATCGTTATATTACATTATAAAATAACAATAAAATTTATTTTTAAAAAATCATACATTTAATTTTTCTAAATTTTAAATTCAGTGTGAATACATCCCACAAGAAATTAAAAACAGTGCAATATTAGCCTTTCAAGAAATAGAGACTCTTCCACTCTTCCTCGGGAAAAACACGTTTATTATTGTCACAGAGTGGGTATACTTCTTCTTTTATCCTTGAAGATTTGAATTGAAAAGAGGGTAAAAAATTTAATTTTTATAAATATACCATATTGGATTAGGAGTGATTATTTTTTATTCGATTTGATTTTTACCTATAAAAATAACCAAACTAATTTTTTTTTAAAAAAACCGAAACCAGTTCAAACTGACCGGTTTTGATTCGGTTCAGTTATTTTAGAATAAAATTGAAACCCAACAGACTGATTTCAGTTCGGTTTAATTTTGATTCGGTTCAAATTTGTTGCTCGCCTCTATATTGGATGTTGATAATTGTTTACAATATATTTACATTCAATATAAACGATTCATCAATGACCAAGGAGGCATTGGTTAGCTAAAATATTGAAAATACTTACTTTACTTTCTTTTTTTTGTTCCTATATATTAGTTGAAATTTTATGATGTCCGTTAATCCTTTTAACAGTCAAGTTATTAATATCCTATAAATTCTCAATCCTCAAACCGATTTAAAACAAATCACTTCATGTGAGTCACAGTTCATGATCAATTCCTTAAAACCTATAAATAAGATTGATTAATCAAATTGTATAAAGGAAAATAATGTCATTATTCTTAAAAACAATTAAAATAATAATAACATTGACACGTTGACGAATTTAACTCCCATGTTAACATTTTAAGTAACAATGAGCTATGAAGGATCAAATAGAAAATCTAAGGGCTATCACAATAATAATATGTGAGTAACATGTTAATAAATATTAATCTGTGGAGGTGAACCCTTTTTTATTGATAAAAGAAAAAGTAATGCTGCAAATCCCTATCTCTTGACTGCGTTAAAAAAATAGACGATAATAATGTTTGATTTTGCCAAAATTCAGGCATGATTTTCTACACGCGATTTCTGTAAAGAGAGCAGCGAGGGCTTGAATTTTTCCTTCCTTTATGACTATTACGGGTTAATCAATCTAACACGGGTTGGTTTGAATTTTTTTTAATATATTTTTTTAATTTTATCATTTAATATTAAGCTATTAAATTTATAAATTTTTTATTTTTATGTCTTTCCTTTCTATAGGGTTATCATATGTTACATATTTGTTAAATTAATCTAATGTGGCTCGAGTTTTTTTTCTTATCATAATCTCATGTCATGGATGGTGGGTTAGTAAAGTGAACTCGAGTTAACTTATGTTTTTTTTTTTTCTTTCATACTTTATTTTTATTTTTTCCTTTCAATTTTATTCTTAGAAATCCGCTTTGTTGGGACTTGAGTTTTTTTTTTTTTGTCTTTTTTTTTTGTTATCCTGAATTGCAGATAAATCAAGTTAACTCAAGTTCATTCTGGTTGTCATTGTTTAATTTTTTTTATATTAGAAAAAAATTGGTTTCATAAATTATCTCAAATAAAATAAATAATAATCAAAATAACTTGTTTATTAAATAATGAGGAATATGAACTGTAAAATAACTTATTAATATTCTTTTTCAAGTTTATTAAAATAATAAGGAACAAATCTTACAAATTAAAAAGTTGAAAAAAAATGAAATTAAAAAAAAATCTAATTTCATAAATTATCTTAAATAAAATAAATAACAATCAAAATAACTTGTAAGCTCAAACGTCATAAAAAAATGCAAATTCAAATGAAGCTTGAGATATTCAAATGAATTTGATGATGGTGAATGAATATAATAATAAAAGGAGAGTTAGAAAATATCCAGACATTTATATACAATGTATAATTTTATAATAATTTCTTGTGATAATAACATGAAGGATTTTTTTCAATCTAATAAAACAATTTATTTATTTATCAAAAAATTATTATGCATTTAATATTTGCAATATGTATTTTGAAATATACCACATGAAATGTTTAAATATTTGCAACATGTATTTTGAATTTAATATTAATAGTTATATCTTCCTAACACAAGTTTACTTTAGTCAATAAAAAACTGGTACACCTTTTGTTTTTTCATCTCTCCCCCTCCCTTTTGATCTTTCTTCCTCTTCTTCTTTTCGGCTTTGTCATTCTTTCTTTCTCTTTCTATCTCCCATCTCTCAATCCATCAAAAATCATAATACATAGCAATTATATTTAGTTAATTATCTCTTTCTATCTCCCATTAATATATATGCTGATCAATTATTATCATTATCAAAAACATGGACACATTGTTTTTCTTCAATTTGAATACTTATTTTCACAAAATTTTATCAATAAAATATTTTCATTAGTTTTATTTTTATTTGGAACACAGTACCAACCAGTTATTGAAATCCAATTTAGTTTGAGAGGATGTGATTAAATTAATTATTCCAATAAATGTGGTCGTTCCTATCCACCACTTTGATTATTCTTCATTTTTTTTATTTTTTTTTTATGTTTCACTACTTGATGATTCAAAAGTATATTACGCCAGCAGTCAACAACTATATTACATTTTTTTTTTGTGTGATTAAATTAATTATTTTGATAAATGACACATGTATTTGGAGGAAAATAAAATTAATTATTGCTAGAGAGGCACTGGAGCCTTTGATATTTTGCAAAGGCATGGAATTCGATACCAAGAGAATGTAATATAGTTGTTGACTGCTGACGTCAACGTGATAAAGCAGTTAATTATAGTGAAAATAAAATAGTTAACAACGACCAGCTGAATTCAAGTTGGATAATAACTATTTGTTGAAGTATTTTTATTTGAAAATAAATTAAAATATTATATTTTTTATTTTAAAAAAAAAAACTTTTAATATCAGTATATTAAAAAATTCAATAAATATATATAAAAATAATTCTAAATAAAAAAAATCAAATTTTATCTCATTTTCATTTGAAACACAGTACCAACCGGGGCATATCCAGGAAAAGTCTATCAAGGAACGAAAATATTCCGAGAATGACTGAAAATAAATCAAGCCACTGCCATGGGAATTAGACACCAAAAGATGGACCAAATTTGTCTTTACAAGGAACCATCTTAGTAGTGAGGCAAAAACTTTAGAGAGATAATTATTTATTCATCAAAACAATTATTTATTCTGGATGAAAACCCAAACTCAATTATTTCATTTGATCAAAGTCACACCATCAAAGAAAACAAGAAAAAAGTATTTAATTGATATAATAGCAAAAAATTTGGTATACTAATAAAAAAAAAATCTACTAAGTGAATAATAACTCTGAATGTTCAGATGCCTTATTTTCTAGACAAGAAGAGATAATAAACACATGTGATGTTCTTTTCTCTAGCTGTAAATGAATAGAGACATCAATACCAAAAGCATGGATATTTTTTTTTTTTCAATTTGAATATTTATATTAACAAAGTGTGATCAATAAAATATCTTCGTTAAATACATAGCAATTTACGTTAGGAATATTGATAAAAAAAATAAATATAACTAGAAAACAAATATAATTTTTTTTTGATAATATTGGAGAAAGAGAGTATGTAATTCTAGTAAAGCATTTAAATTTCCATTGAAAGATGCGTCATATATTAATCTAAGGTCCATTTTCCATTAACTAATTGGATCGCTTGAGATTTATTTTTTATGCTTAAGCATTTAATTCTTTTTATACACTAAATTGAAATTAAAGCATATTACCCCTTCTCAAACTTATGGAGCAATGGTCTTATGGATCCATCTTGTAGAAAATACAAAAAAAGCTTGATAGCAATGGTCTCATGGACCATTCCACTTGTCTATATCATGGAAAAAAATACAGATGATAATGTTCTTACAGATCATCCCACTAACCCATATCGTTGAAAAAATATAGATAACAATGGTCTTACAAACCCATCTAACACTGCATTCATTTTTTATTTGTTGACTGTGTTACAAAAAAAATTTGATAAGTACTTTAGAAATAAAAAAAAAGAATACTTGTTTGAAAATTCTATTTTGCAATGTATGATTTGAAAATTCTATTTGGCAAGCTGAATTCTTTTGAAAATTCTATTTGAACGGTAGGCGAGCCGAATCAAAAAGGGAGTGTTACCTCATCTTAATGGTATTTAAAGTTGGTTAGCATTATTTTTGAAAGTTTTTTTTATTTAAAATTTTATTAAAATAATATTTTTTATTTTAAAAATATTTTAAAAGCAGCATATCAAAAAATTTAAACATATATATTATTATCACAAATTAGGAATAGTTAAAACTAGTGGTATTTCTCGCTTGCCATTAAAACTATAGTTTTTTTTTTAATTTGTTTCTCAATTATTGAAACAATAATATTTTTAATATTATCATTCCCATACTTGTTTATAAAAATCATTTCTATTAAACCACATTAATATGTTTAAATTAAAGTATATTATCCCTTCTTAATTAAGGAACAAGAATTAAACAAGCTTACGAATTACCCATATCGTGGAAAAAACTCATGATGGTTGGAAATGGTCTCACGGCCTCACCTCGAGGAAACATGCAAGATGGAAATGGTCTCACGAACTCATAAATGCATGATGGTGATTGTCTGTAGGATTCATCCTGAGGGAAAAAAATGCACGACGGCTAAGTACTTATAAAATACTTATTTCGTATACTCTTGAGATTGGAGGATTGCCACCATATATTTTCGCTGTTGGAGAAATACAGTAGTTTAGGGAATTTTATTAAATATATTAAATTAATATAAGAGGTGCATCCTTAAAGTTATTTGGATAAAAAACTTAATTAGTTTTTCAATTTATATACGGTAGATTTATAAAATTTTATCCAATTTTTATTTGGCATATCCAGGAAAAATTTATCAAGAAATGAAGATATTCGAAGAATGACAGAAAATAAATCAAACCAAAAAATAGACCAAATTTGTCACGGTAGTGAGCCATCAAAGTGGTGGGGCAAAAACTTGATGGAGAAATAATTATTTATTTTTCAAAAAAATTAATTATTCTAGAGGAAAACCTGAACTCAATTTCATTTGATCAATATCACACAATTAAAGAAAACAAGAAAAAAAGGTATTTAATTGATAGAATAATAAAAAAGTTGGTATGTTAATATAAAAATAAAAAATAAAAATCTACTAAAATAGGTGGACTTGAGTAGCTCTGAATATTCACGTATCTTATCTTGCAGGTAAGAAGAAACAAAAAAAGCATGTGACGTTCTTTTCTCTGACTGTAAATAAATGGAGGCATCAATACTAAAAACATGGATATTTTTTTTTAATTTGAATACTTATATTCATGAATCTGATGAATAAAATATCTTTATTAGTTTTATTATTAGGATGATGATGTCACAGTTAATTTTTTTAGATAAGTTTGGATTGATTTTAATTTATGAACGGTAAATATATATAAAATACTTATACTTTATATCTTCTTTTATTCAAGTTCTCTAATTGATTTTTTTTATTTAAGTACTTGATAAACTAATGTCTGAGCATAAATTTGTTTACATTGATTTCTCTAATAAATGTAAGGTTTATATAAAGTAACTATGGAGTAATAAGAATATTAACAATAAAATTTATTTATAAATAAATCATAGATTTAATTTCTCTAAATTTTAAATTTGGTGTGAATAAATTCAAGGGATTTCCATGATAAATAGTACAATATTAGCCTTTCAAAAAATTAATTAGTGGGTAGTTAAAACTATAATTTGTTCTATTTTCTTCGCTTTGTCTATAGTTTTACCTATATTATTATCACAAATTAGAAATAGTTAAAACTAGTGATATTTCTCCAACGTTGTTATAAGAAAATTTTGGAAATTTTTATTCAATTATAAGATAATGAAAATAAATATTAACAAAAAGAAACAATAAATAAAATTATAAAAGTAAAATATGTTTTTTTTGAATTATGTAATTTTTTTGTTCTCAAAACAAAAGGAGTTTTTATTAGCATTGTAGTTTATTGAATAAAAAGTAACAATAATAGCCCCATCTTAATAATTTAAACTAAAAAAAATATATATATTTTCAAGCAACCAAGAGGCAGTAATGCTATAAACATCTGAAGTAATAGCCCCATCTTAATATAAATGCTGATCAATTATTATCATTATCAAAAATACTAAATGATGTTATTGTGTATGTATTTATAAATTATTATTCATTGTAATTGTATAATTATGAATTTGTTCTTGCAAAAAAAAAAAAAAAAAGCTTTAAACAAATATATTCATATATTATTATTCATTATAATTGTATAATTAAAAAAAAAACAACAAATTAAGCTTTGAGAGTAAGATTAATTTTTTATAATAAATACAAAATTGTATAATTTTTTGAGGTTTGATTATATTGAGTTAATTCTTTATAGTTTTTTTTTTTTAATTTCATTCTTTATTATTTTTTAATATATAAATAATCTATCAAATTACAAATGTTTTTTTTTTTTTAATTTCAACTCCCTATAATGTTTTAATCTTTTAAATTTTATTCTCATTATTTTAATTGTTATTTATTTTATATGAAATCATTTTTAATTTTTTTAAAATTTCATCCTCGTATTTTGTTCTCTCAAATCTTATCCTTGTTATTTTTTGTTGATTTTAAAAGTTTTTTTTTATTAATATTTTTCAATAATTTCTTTAAGTGCAATTCGACTTGTACTGCTGTTGCACTTAATAAGTTCCCAAGAACAACAGTGGACGTCAGCTTTGATGCCATTAGGATAGTTAAGAGAATATTTGAGATGCAAGAAAACGATTCTCTCTTCCTCCAAGCAACCAAGAGGCACCCATCCTTGCAAGATTGTTTGAGAATTTTCCCACTATTTAATATAATTTTTAATATATTTTCCCACTATTTGTTTTAATAAATCAACCAAGAGGCATCTTTCCTACTAAACACAAACTTTTTAATATAATTTTCCCACTATTGTTTTTTTTAGTTTTAACAAATTAAAAGATCATTTGAGAATGAGAACAAATTTAAAATTGTGTTTTTTTTAAAACATAATTTTTTATTTTTAAAAAATGCATGATGGCACCATCCAACGGGCCCATCTTGTGGAAAAACAAGAAGAAGCAGGATGGCAGAGGACGACAATGTCCTCTTCATCTCTTTTTTTTTTTTTTTTGATATTACCTTAATTGTTGTTATTTTTTAAAAATTAAATTAAATTTTATTTTATTTTTTTAACTTTAAATTAATATTTTTTTTATATTTTCAGATTATTTTCATGTGTTGATATAAAAAATATTTTTTAAAAAATAAAAAAAATATTATTTTAATCCATTTACAAACAAAAAACACTTTGAAAATCAATGATAAGCACACTCTTAAACACCTTTAAGTATTGCTCTCGTTGATTTATTTTCCTTGTCAAGACTTTACTGCTCATCCTTTTATATATTATTGTCGATGAATTCTTTAAAATTTTATGTTTTTTTTAATTTCTTTTTGACAATTTCTTTTTAATTAAACTTCAGTTGATTTTGATTTCTTATGAAAATATAGAATTGAAAGAAGAGAGACAGAAAAAAAAAAAAAAAAACATCAAATATGAGTGTTAAGTCATAAGTTTCGCAAAGAATATAATTTGTTTCTTAAACTTTAAAAATCATGTAAATCATACAATTTTAGTACTTCAATATTTTTTTCAATTTGATTTTGATACAAAAATTTATTTTTATTATTTTTTTATCTCTAATTGAGAGAGGAGAGGGAAGTTATCAAATTATGGTGATAGAGAAAGAAAAGTGTTTCGACATCGATTTAGACCATAAAAACAGACGATATTTGTGTCAAATGACTTTATTTGACTAGAAAAGCTCATATTAAGTTTTTTTTTTTTTTATCTTTAAAGTTCTTGAAAAAATAAATCTAATCTTTGATTGATTTTCTACCTTGAAAGAAACATGATAAGTTTTTTTTTAATCTTAACACGACTGATCACTACTTTAAATATACGTTATTGTTGATGAATGAGAATTGAAGTGGATAAAATTTTAGGATTTCTAGAAGAATTAATTCTCTCAAATTTTGTCATATTTTCTGTTTTTATTTTTATTAACTTGGCTTTTTTTTTCATACTTTTTTATATTTTTGGATGAGAATGAAATATTTTATATAAAATTTAAAAACAACTCTGAGATTTATTCATATATATTTTGTGTGACTCTTTACTTATATAAACAGATGAAGCATGGAAATTATAGTAATTTCTTTTTATATAATTCTTTTAATCTGAATATCTTTTATTCCGAAGGCTTCACTGTTTTCTCAAATAATATTGAGGATGGATTATATAAAATTTTATATCTTTTCAATTTAGTTTTTAAATTTAAGTTTTGATGATTTAGTTCTAATTAAATATCAATTGATTTTTATTTTTTATATAATTTTTTTTTAAAACATAAAAAATATTAAACATAGATGCCATGTTATAATTTTACAAAAGAAGCCCTTTCATCCTTGAATCTTAAAAGCAACACTAATATTTATTCATATAATTATCTGGTACTATTATTTATATAAATGGATAAAGCATGAAAATTATAGAAGGCTAGCATGAAAATTATAGAAGGCTATTATTACATATTAGATCTTGAAGAGATAATAAAAGCTTTGAATGGATGGCACTTGAATAGTTCTGAATGTTCACATGCCTTATTATTTAGGTAAAAAATAATAATAAAAGCTGGTTAATTTTTTTTTTCCCATTGTAAATGTTGTAAATGGATGGAGATATCAATACCAAAATAAATATGAATTAGTTAGAATTATTATAAGTAACTAATATAATAGGTTTTAATATTTAGTTTTAATATATATAAATGAAAGATATTAAGAGTTGATTAATGTTGAAATTAAAGCATATTACCCCTCCTCAAGCTTATGGGGCAATGGTCTCATGGATCCATCTCATAGAAAAAACAAAAAACGCTTGATAGCAATAGTTTCATGGACCATCCCACTGGTCTATATCGTGAAAAAAATACAAATGACAATGATCTTAATAACCATCCCACTAACCCACATCGTGGAAAAAATGCAGATAGCAATGGTCTCATAGACCCATCCGACACTGCAAATTCCTATCCATCTTACTTGTTGATTGTGTTACAAAAAATAGATCGATAAGTGCTTTAGAAATAAAAAAAAAGACTTATTTTCATGACAATGACAAGAAGTATTTTAGAAATATTTATCATTTGTGGTTTATTTCATCAACGATACTATTTGATTTTGCCATCGCCATCAAAATTAAGGCATGATTTTCCACACGCTATTTCCATAATGAAAGTAGCAAGTCTTATGTATCCATCATTGTCATGCAAAGTCAGCTTCCTACTTTTTCAATATATATCTTATTAAAGGATAAAGTTATCGAATATTCATTTTAAATATTATTTAAATACATTTATTTATTATTAGATTGTGTTAAGGAAATAAAAATTAAATATTTGAATGAAAATAATTGATATCAGTTAGATAAGTGTTATATTACATGCCAATATTTTGTATGCATTTACAATAAAATCTATAACAAAAATGTAAAAGCAGAATTTATGGAGAGCTTGCTAAGCTAAAAAAAAATGGTGGAAGGTCAGACATCTTTGTCACTACGAAGGCTCGAAGAAACAACAAACTACCTTGACAGTTTAATAAATTAGCATCCATTGTTCAGAAAAAAACAGAGAGACAAAAAAGTGATCTCATATGCGAAAATAGAAACAGTGATAATAAGTATGAAGCTAGATGTATCCATTATCCCCAACAATCATAACCCAAAAACAAGAAAAAAACCAACTTTTCCAATTACGGCTTGAATAATGGATCAGTGCATTGCCATCTTTTCCAGTGAACGATAAAACTGCAGTTAGTATCAGTACATTCAAGGGTGAAGTCATCTTTTCCGGTGGACGATAAAACTGCTACTTTATAAGAAGAATTCAAGTTTTTGGTTAATTGATTTTATGCAATTCATTTTTTTTTTTACGATGTTGTTTGTTTTGATCAGCATTATTAAATTAGATTCAAGATTAATAAGTTAATATGTAACCTAACTTGATTCAAGTTTTAAAAATCTCAAGTGAGAGTTGACTAAATCAAACCTCATTAACCAAATAAATCAATCAACAACCTAGTCAAAATCCAATTTATTAAACCACTTAACATATGTAAATATGTGCAATATGTATGTATTTTGAATTTAATATTAATAATTATAACTTTGTAACATAAGTTTATTTAGTTAATAAGAATTGATCCACATCTATCCTCTCATCTATATCTCACTATTGTTTCTTCTTGTACTATTTTTGGGGACTGCTTTGTCTATTTTTCTTTCTCTTTTATCTCTCATTATACTTGTAAAATCTATTCAAGTCATAGATTGAGTGATTTAATTTAAAATGATATTATTTTAAGATTTTTTTTTAAAAAAAATTATAACAAAGTTGTTTTAAAAATATTTGAAAAGTCAAATCTAGTTTCACTTGAATTTTAACTAGATCATATGTTGACCTCATAGATCAATATAGTTTAATTATGTCAACTCCTTGTTTAGAGATTCGTTATAGCAAATAGGCTCAAAAGGTTGGAGATGTTATTCCTCACCCCCCCCCCCCCGCCGTCCTCTTTTTTTTTTTATGCTAGCTAGCCTCTAATAGTGGCTCTACCACCTTTCTATAGTAATACTCGACTATCATAAAAAGAAGAAGCAGAAGCAGAAATAATACTGGGCTATTATATATATACTGCCTTGTATATATATATTGTCCTCTGTTTCCTTAAATGAAGCATGTACATGTCTGATGAGCAGAAAGACAAAAAATGATAAATGAGGACAGCATTGCATCACCACCATGGCAAACCCCGAGGAGTGCAGCAATGTGCAAAGGAGTGCTTGACGTGCTAACGATATAGAGCCAAGTAATTGTTTCTTCTTTGAGACTAAGTGTTAGTGTGTAGCAGAATGAGCCTTCTCTCCTTCTGGTCAATCGTCTTGGAGAGCCTCTGTTCTTGCCTTGATCAAGACTCCTATCTTAGCTATTCAACAAATATGAAGATTGGTAGTGTGGAAGCTGGCTGTTTTGACAGAAAACGGGGCTGTCAGTATTGTGAGTTTTTCTCCAATAATTCTCTTTAATCTTGTTGTAATCCGAGAATAAGTTATTCTTGATGATATATATATATATATATATATATATATATATATATATATATATATATATGTTGTATCCCTTAGTTGAATCTGAGAAAGAACAATTGTGAACCATTATTTGTTAATAGTGGAAGTTTTTAGATGGACTACGGTCCCGTGGTTTTTCCCGCATCGGGTTTTCCACGTAAAAATCTTGGTGTTGATTTGTGCGATTATTTGCATTATATTTGGTCATTGTTTGATTCTGTTTTTACTGCATAAAGAGGGAAATAATTGGGACTTGTGAATTGTATTCCGCTAAATTGGTGTTCGGTTGTTCCTAGTTTTCCCAACAAGTGGTATCAGAGCACTGGTTGTGTAGA
Source organism: Populus alba (assembly GCF_005239225.2). NCBI lineage: Eukaryota > Viridiplantae > Streptophyta > Magnoliopsida > Malpighiales > Salicaceae > Populus > Populus alba. Next base: position 8,124,591 of record NC_133301.1, on the reverse strand, counting down.
TTGAATTTCTTGTGCAGTTAAAATGGAGAAGGAAGATTCGAGCATGATAAAGCTCACTTCCTCAAATTATTTTCTATGAAAAACAATGATGGAGGATCATTTATATTGCAATGATTTGGCTTTACCAATTGAATGTAAAGGAATAAAGCCTGATGAAATGGATGATGCAAAATGGAATGAGCTTAATAGAAAGGCTACCGCTAATGTTAGAAAATGGGTATCTTCTAAGTCTATTAATCATATTTCTCAAGAACATGACTGCTATATAGTTTGGAAGATGTTGGAAGAAACCTTTGCCAAGGAGAGTGCACAAAACAAGGTTTTTCTAATTAGAGACCTTGTGAATTTGAAGTATAGAGATGGTGAAGATGCTTTGGTGCATGTAAATGTATTCCAAGGGTTCTTGAATCAGCTGTCATTGATGAATCTTGAGTTAGCTGATGAAATGCAAGCATTAATCCTATTGAGTTCATTGCCGGATAGTTGAGAGACTTTGGTAGTGTCACTTAGCAATTGTACTCCGAATGGAAAGATCACTTTGAAAACAGTGAAGGATTGTATCCTCAATGAAGAGAAGAGTAGGAAAGGGACAAGCACTTCCGAGTCTCATGCACTTGTTACAGAAAGTCGAGGGAGAAGTCCAAGCAGGTTCTCTCACAGCAAGCAAAATAGAAAATCCAACAATAGAAAAGGCAAATGGAAGCCAAGAGGAAGATCTCAGTCAAGGAAGGGTTTTAAGTGTTATTATTGTGACAAGCCTGGACATATTCAAAAAGATTGTAGAAAGTACAAAAGAGATAAAAAGGGCAAAGATGAAGACAAGAATGAAGAGAATGGTACAGCTGCAGTTGTATTTGATGGTGATGTTGCCATTGTTTGTGATGATGGTTGTGTTAATCTTGCATGTCAGGATACCACCTGGATTGCAGATTCAGCAGCTTATTACCATGTTACACCCCGACGTGATTTTTACACATCCTACACTACTGGTGACTTTGGTCAAGTTAGGATGGGAAATCAAGGGATTGCTAGTGTTGTGGGCATTGGAGATATTTGGTTGGAAACCAATACTGGGTGCAAGTTTCTACTCAAAGATGTTAGGCATGTGCTTGATATGCGCCTACACTTGATCTCTACAGGTACTCTTGATGAAGAAGGCTATCACAACTACTTTGGAGATGGTAAATGGAAGCTCTCCAGAAATTCCTTAATTGTTGCTAAAGGGAAGAAGATGGGTCTCTACATGTCACAAGCCAAGGTGATCAAAGGGGAGGTGAATGCAATTAAATATTGCTCTACTGATTTATGGCATAAACAGCTTGGACACTTGAGTGAGAAAGGCCTTGGCATCCTTGCCAAGAAGAACTACCTTCCATTGAAAGGTATGAACCTGAACATATGTACTCATTGTTTAGTTGGTAAACAACATAGAGTCGCATTTCAAAGATCACCTTCACATAGAAGATCACATGTTCTTGATTTAGTTCATACTGATGTTTACTTTATGATTGATAAGTCTCTTGGAGGTGCATTGTACTTTGTTAGTTTTATTGATGATCACTCCAGGAAAATTTAGGCCACTTGTTTGAAATCCAAAGATCAGGTGCTTGATGTCTTTAAGGATTTCCATGCCAGAGTTGAGAGAGAAACTGGTTGAAAGCTGAAATGTATTCGAGGTGACAATGGTGGTGAATACAGAGGTCCTTTTGAGAAGTATTGCAGGGAACATGGTATCAAGTTGGAGAAGACAGTTCCTAAGACTCCACAATAGAATGGAGTGGCTGAGAGAATGAACAGAACCATTGTTGAAAGAATTAGATGTATGCTCTCTCATGCAAAGTTGTCTAAGTCCTTTTGGGGTGAGGCAATGAAGACTGCAGTTGCCATGATCAACCTTTCTCCATCGGTTCCTCTTGATTTTGATGTTCCAAATAGAGTTTGGAAAGGAAAGGATGTCTCTTATGCACACTTGAGAGTGTTTGGATGCAGAGCATTCATACATGTTCCTAGAGATGAAAGGTCTAAGCTTGACAACAAGAAAAAACAGTGTATTTTCTTGGGCTCTGAAGATGATGAGTTTGGCTATAGGTTGTGGGATCCAAAGGAGAAGAAAATTGTGAGAAGCAGAGATGTTATCTTCTTTGAAGATCAAACCATTGAAGACTTTGAACAAAAGGAGAAAACAGAGTCTACTACTTTTATTCCATCTAATTCAAATCCAAGACCTACTCCACAATTACCTTTGATGCCTGCTAATCACGGGGGAGATTTGCAAAATGATGATAATGGTGGTTTTCTTAATGAGCCATTAGTTGGTGATCTTGAATCAGCTAATGATGATATTGATGTTATTCCTGAACAAGTTATGCAGGAAGCTCCTGATGAGCCACAATTGAGGAGGTCAACTAGACCTCGCCAACCTTCCACCAAATACTCTCCTTATGAGTATGTGCTAGTTATTGATGGGGGAGAGCCAGAATGCTTTGATGAAGCTATGTCACATGAGAAGAAAAGTGAGTGGTTGAAAGCAATGCAAGAAGAGATGAAATCCTTGCATGAAAATCATACTTTTGAGTTAGTGAAGCTTCCTAAAGGTAAGAGAGCACTCAAGAACAAATGGGTGTTCAGGTTGAAAATTGATGAACATTGCTCACAACCAAGGTACAAGGCAAGATTGGTTGTGAAAGGTTTCGGTCAGAAGAAGGGTATTGATTTTGAAGAAATCTTTTCACCAGTGGTCAAGATGTCTTCAATCCGAGTTGTGCTTGGTTTAGCTGCTAGTTTGAATCTTGAAGCTGAACAACTTGATGTGAAAACTGCCTTTCTCCATGGTGATTTAGATGAAGAGATCTGCATGGAGCAACCTGAAGGGTTTGAAGCAAAAGGTAAAGAGCAGTTAGTTTGCAAGTTGAAAAAGAGCCTATATGGTGTCATAACCCAATTCTGGGTTATTCCCCAAAATTCACTTTTTTTTAAAAAAAAAAACAAATAATAAAATAAAATAAAATAAAGGCTGGCAATGTGGAGAAAGCTAATAAAAAAAGACTGCAAAAATAGGCAAAAATCAAGCTGCAATTTTCAGAGGAATTTCAAGGCCTAATTGTACCCTATTATGCCCAAGAATAGAAAAATGCAAATTCGAAGGTCAAATTAAATGATTATTGGATGAATTTGCATAAAAAGTAAGTCCAATGACATAATTAAATTTTTATTGGGCCCATTTGATTTAATCATTGGCCAAATTAAATTTTAATTATGTTTAAGAATTAATTTAGGTCCAATTGAAGGTTTAATTAAGTGCAAGGACTTAATTATACTTTAAATGGGTCAAATTAATTTGGGGGCTTAATTGGTGAAAAATTAAGTTTGAGAGCCTAATTTGGACTTAATTGAAAAGATTGAAATTTTAAGATCAAATTTAATTTTTACCAAGTGAATTGATTGAAAAAAATTGAGGGATCAATTTTGAGGTCCGAAAAATACTTTGCCTATAAATAGCAGCCTACAAAAATCAGTAAAGGGGGGTCATTTTGTCAGGGGGATAATTTTGGCACTTTCAAAAGAAAAAAACACAGAAAACCTAACCCTAAAAAACCTCTTCCCTTGACACCAGCCGTCGCCCGCTGGTTTTTATTTTTTGGCTCCCTGAGCCGCTCCCCGGTTTGATTTCTCTGGCTCCCGAAACTAGCTGGTCGCCCCCCTCTCTTTGGAGAAAACAGAGACCCCTCTCCCTTTGCCTTGCCAAAGACAAGCCGGCGACTTCCCCAGCCTTCACAAAAAAAGGAAAGCCACCGCCTGACCTTCCTTCTCCTTTGGTTAAAAAAAATTGGTCGCCGTTTCCCCCCTCCAAATTCAGTTTTCTTCTTCCTTCAGCCCCTCACCTGACGCTATTCCCCGAAGCCATTTACAGCACCATCTCCTTCTTCTCAACCAAAAAACCAGAGGCTCAAGCCCCCCCGGTTTTCCCTATTGCTACAAACCAGCAGCAGATCCAGCCGAAGCCCCCTTTCTCAGCAGCGTCTTTTTCTCCTCTCAATAGCAGCGCCTCCACCCAAATCAACCCGCAGCTCCAGCGCCTCCCAGGTCTTCTCCCCTCAGCCGAAGCTTCCCTTTTCCTGTTGAAGATGACCGCTGCTTCCCTAGCTTGGACCCGTGGGTTTCTTCTCCTCTCAGCCATCGCCTCCTAGTTTCAGCGGACACAAACGACCACCGCCAGCCGAAGAGAAAAGAAGGGTCGGCGATTTACCCGATCTAGCCGGTGACCGACCCCACGAGTCGCCCGGCGAGTTACCCAACACTCCACAACAAATCTGCTACCCGGAGAAGAACGAGAGAGAAGCAGATCTAAACAAATCTAAGAAGGAGAGAGTCGACTGTGTTGTTGCGTTTTTTTGTTGTTTTGCAGGTCACAGCCTCATCGCCGGTGAAGGAGAGAGGAAGCCGTGACTGAACCCTGCTTGCTCGACTTTTCCAGCAGCGGCGCGTGAATCCACACGCCGCCAGTGATGGTGGCACGTGGGAAGACGCGCTGCCACTGTTCCCAGCACGGTTCTAGTGGTGCAAAAGGGCTTTCCTGCAATTTTTGGAGTTTTAAGGACTATTTTGTAAATCTGATTGTAATTTTAATGCAATTTTTGTTTATTTGTTTTAAATTTGTATTTTGTGTAAATGTAAAAGAAAAGAAAAGGGAAAAAGAGAAACAAATAATAATAAAAAAAAGAGGGTGTGTGTGTTTGTTTTTTTTGTTATACATGGAATTGAATAAAAAATGTATTTAATATTTTAATGCACAAATATCTAATGATAGATAAAATCATGTTGTATTTTTCATGAAAATGTAAGATCATGTTTCTACATATATTCTGGGAATTAATAACTGATTTATCAAAGCCTTGGATGTGGGCTAAAATATTATTTTTAAAATTACATCAAGCCCATGAAGCTTGAAAGTGAATGTGTGGTGCGTATTTTATTTACGAATGTTTTTCTAGGATAAAATTGCAAGAATAAAGAAGGATTTAATATTTTGATTGGATCACGGTGTAGAAAGTACAAACTTGTACGGAAGTTGTCTTTCTAAAATCCGATGAAAAGATAAAATTTTTGAAACTTCTTTAACACATCAAGTCCACGGAGCAGCTTACCTCAGCTAGGGTGCGTTAGGGCTGCTAATACCTTCCCTAACCACAATCAGTCCCTTACCCGCGAATCTCTGACCATGACCAGTAAATCAGGGTTTCCTAGTAACCTCGCCAGCCGATGCCGTGCGGGAGTTTCCGACGTGCGACATATGGTTTAAAGCAAGCTCCAAGACAATGGTACAAGAAGTTTGATTCTTTCATGGTGGATCATGGTTATGACAGGACCACTTCTGATCATTGTGTATTTATGAAAAGGTTTCCTGATGGAAACTTTATTATTCTCCTATTGTATGTGGATGATATGTAGATTGTTGGCCATGATGCTAAGAAGATTCAGATGTTAAAGGAAGAGTTAAGCAAGTCTTTTGCAATGAAAGACTTAGGACCGGCAAAACAGATTATTGGCATGAAGATCACACGTGACAGGACGAAGGAGAAACTTTGGCTATCTCAGGAGAGATATGTTCAAAAGGTACTTGAGAGATTCAACATGAGCAACTCCAAACCGGTTTGTTCTCCACTTGCAAGCCACTTTAAACTAAGTTCTAAGCAGTGTCCTTCAAGTGATGCAGAAAGAGATGAGATGAAAAAGGTTCCTTATGCATCCGCAGTTGGTAGCTTGATGTATGCCATGGTTTGCACAAGGTCGGATATAGCTCATGCAGTTGGTGTGGTTAGTCGGTTCCTCTCCGATCCTGGTAAAGAACATTGGTCAGTAGTGAAATGGATACTCAGGTATCTCAAAGGTACTTCTAGTTTCAGCCTATGTTTTGGTAATAATAAACCTGTGTTGGATGGATACACAGATGCAGATATGGCTGGTGATGTTGATTCTAGAAAGTCCATATCAGGATACTTGATGAAGTTTGCAAGGGGAGCAGTCTCATGGCAATCAAGGTTGCAAAAATGTGTTGCATTATCCACTACAGAAGCTAAATATATTGCTCTTACTGAAGGGGGCAAAGAGTTGTTATGGATGAAGAAGTTCTTACATGAACTTGGCCTAGTTCAAGAGAACTTTGTGTTGCACTGTGATAGTCAAAGTGCAATCCATCTCAGTAAGCATCCAACTTTTCACTCTCGATCAAAGCACATTGAGGTTAGATATCAATGGATTCGAGATGCTATGGAGATGAAGTCATTTGTTGTTGAGAAGATCCATACCGATGACAACGTGTCAGATATGATGACCAAACCTCTACCGAGAGAGAAGTTTGAGTTTTGCAAAAAGGAAGCAGGCTTGTCAGAGCCTCCTACATTGAAGCTTACATGTTGATCGCTAGTATGGCGAATTCCTCACATGGTGCGTGAGGGGGAGATTTGTTATGTGTGGTCCTGCACCATGTGATGGTGGGACCACCACATTAATTGGCAAGAGACTTGGCTGTCTCTTTAGTTGAAAAACACAAAATGTTCACTGTAGATGGCAATAGATGAAACATAAGATAGAAGAGAAAACCGAGAGAAAAAGAGAAGAAGAGGCAACATAGCAGCCTGTGCTCTTCCTTCAATTCCCAGCTCGTTCACCGTTGGATCGGGCTAAAATTTTGACAGAAGCTTCTAGACACATTGCTCTTCATTCTAGACGGTTGGATCGAAGATTGGTAGTGTGGAAGCTGGCCATTGTGACAAAAAACGGGGCTGTCAATATTGTGAGTTTTTCTCCAATAATTCTCTTTAATCTTGTTGTAATCCGAGAATAAGTTATTCTTGATAATATATATATATATATGTTGTATATATATATATATTATATAATATATAGGTATACGGTCATGTTTTTCCCGCATCGGGTTTTCCACGTAAAAATCTTGGTGTTGATTTGTGTGATTATTTGCATTATATTTGGTCATTGTTTGATTCTGTTTTTACTGCACAAAGAGGGAAATAATTGGGACTTGTGAATTGTATTACGCTAAATTGGTGTTCGGTTGTTCCTAGTTTTCCCAACAATATTACACCATAGAGTTAATGTAATATTTGTTTCCTAAATAAAGCCATGTATAATATAGAAGCATCGGCTGTTGACCTAAAAGGGAGAAAAACATAAAAAGAGAGACAAAAAATGCAAGAGAGGTAGACAGTTAGGAGAGAAAAAAAAACGTATAGAATAGAGGGAGTTTCTTCGTTCATCCTTGCGTTGTTGTGAGATCAGGAACGCAGGCAGCAGAAGAGAAAGAAGAGAAAGAAGAGAAAAGAAAAGACGAAAAAAAGAGAGGAGAAACAAGGAAGAAGCAAGGACTGACTTTCTGCAAATAAAATCTGTAGAACAGAGGAGAAGAAGGTGCAGAAAACCAGAAGAACGAGAGGAGACCGAAACAGAGAAAGAAAGGAGAAAGGAGTCTATCTTTGGATACCAGAGGCGAGAAAGCAGAAGCTCTGTCCATCAGCTCGTAAGTCATCTTTGGCATTCAGAACAAGCAGGGAGTTGCAGACAGTGGAGGACTGAAAGAGCCGGGGTCGCCAGCGGACCAGGTAAGCCGTGTCTCTCCTCTCCTAGTTTTTTTGCATTTTTGCATGTTAAGACACTAGCATTCTTAGTTTGCATTTGTTACTGTTCAAGTGAAATTTAATTCACTTGAGCAGTAACCAGGGAAGGCAAATTCACTTGAACGTCTATTATTATTATTATTATTATTATTATTTTTATTCCCAGCTTTTGCATGCATTCTTAGTTGCATTTGTTACTGTTCAAGTGAAATTTAATTCACTTGAACAGTAACTAGGGAAGGCAAAATCATTTGAACGTGTATTTTTTTCTCTTTTTTTTATATAAAAAAATATCAATCTCGCATTAGAATATCCGGTTTTCGATGCAATGTGACAAATATATATATAAAAGAAATGTTTTCTTGTGTGTTGCATATGGCCAATACCTAACATGTTTTGAATGTTCTTTTTTTCTAAAAAAAATAATGGAAGTTTCAAAAATATGTTTTAGCATGGATTTCTTAAATACAATAAAAATTATTTTCTTGCATTTCTGGATTTTACAACATATTTGTAAAATTCCCAAGGTATTGGCCAATATTTCAAAAAATACAAAAATCTTATTTTTGGGGGGAGTTCATCTATTTATTCACCGTTAATGTTTGGATAAATAAACCCAAAGGGATGAATATCCAAATATTATTGGGAATAACTTGTTATTATTCATCGTTAATGTTTAGATAAAGAAATCCCAGATGGATGAATATCCAAAATATTATTGGGAATAACTTGTTATTATTCACTGTTAATGTTTGGATAAAGAAACCCAAGTGGTTAATATCCAAAATATTTTTTCAGGAATAATAAGTCATCACACATCTCTTAAAAGAAGCATCGATTTATAATTGAGGACATTTCAATTTTTGACTCCACGGTTATGAGCCGTAAAAGTATGAAATACTAAGGCAAGAAAAAGGCCTTTAAAGCGCTCTGAATTTTCTTATATTTCTAAATTTATGTCCTTCCTTTGCGATTTACGAGTCAAAACTCTTGAAATACTAAGGGAAAAATGAGCTTTCGAAGCAATGGAATCTCCTTGGATTTTTATCCTAATAAATTTAGTTTGAATCAAACCTAGGAAAACTGATGGATTAGAAAAATACTAACACATAATAATTATAAAGCAAAACCAAACACCAAGCAGCTTACCTTAGGTAGGGCGTACTAGGGGTGCTAATACCTTCCCTTTACGCAACCAGTCACTTACCTTAGAATCTCTGAAAGACCAGTTAGGGTTTCTAGTGATCAAAATACTAGGTGACAACTCCTTTAAACAAAAAAAAAAAAGACCCTGAAATCGATCGATGGTCACCGCGCTCCGCCGCGAGGGTGCGACACCCCACATGGAGATGTCAAGTTAAATAGAGGAATTGGATGGGTGTTGATTTTATTACTATACACCTGGCACTTGTGGCATTTTTAGACATAGTCGATGCAGTCCTTTTCTAATGTCATCCAAAAAGTAACATGCGTTTTGTATCTTTCTAGCCATCATATGTCCACTAGAATGGGTTGAGCGAATCCCTTTATAAACTTCTCATAATGTGTCTTTGGCCTCATCTTTATCCAAACATCTCAACAACATCTCATCGAATGCTTTCTTATACAAAATCTCCCTATCAAGAAAAAAACTTGTTGTCAATCTTCTCAAGGTCTTCTTGTCGATTTTGGATGCCCCAATGGGATATGCCTAGTTTTGGATGAAATTCTTGATATCATAGTACCAAGATTTTCCATCTACTTCTCTTTCGACTGAGCAACAATGAGCTGAGTTATTTCTGATATCAATGTGTATCGGCTGTACCTTATACCTAAAGTCTATTCTAGCCATAGAAGCTAGTGTGACCAAAGCGTCAGCAAAATGGTTTCCTTCCCTTCCTAGATGGATGAACTTTATTTCCTCAAATTCTCTAGCCAATTTAGACAGGTATTCTTGGTAAGGTCTCAACTTCTCGTCCTTGGTTTGTCATTTTTCTTTCACTTGGAAAATAAATCAAAATCGAGTCTCCATACATATCTATCTTTCTAATATTCAGCTCCAATGCCACCTCTAAAATGAGAATGCAAGCTTCATACTCCTATGTTGTTATTGCGCCCAAACTGCAACTTAACTAAAACCAAATACTGCTTTTTATTAGGAGATATTATCATTGCACCAGCTCTGTTACCACATACGTTTACAGCACCATCAAAGTACATAGTCCCACCAATCTAATTTCCCTTCCTCAACTGAAAGCACATCTTCATCAGGAAAGTCAAATGTTAAGGCTCATAATCTTCCATAGTATGGTCAGCCAAGTGATCGACAATAACACTCCCTTTCACAGCTTTCCTTGTCATATATACTATGTCATACTTAGCCAGTAGAACTTGCCATCTTGCAATTTAGCTTGACAGATAGGGCTTTCCGCAGATGTTATCTTAATGAGTCTAATTTTGAAATCAACCATGTAGTATGATACAACATCTATTGACGCAATCTCTTCGTAGCCCATGTTAACGCGCAACATAGTTTTCTCAATCATAGTATACCTAGACTCACATTCCATGAACTTCTTGCTTAGATAATAAATGGTCTTTTCCTTCCTTTCGGTTTCGTCATGTTGTCTAAGCACACATCCCATTGTTGTTTCAGGTACTTTGCAGGGTTAAGCCTCAACTTATATTTCTTTAGTCTTTTAAATAATTTGGACATGATTCTTTCCCTCTCTACATTTATCAATCATGTCATCCACGTATATTTCAATCTTTTTGTTGCATCATGTTGTGAAAAACCCAGAGTTCACCATGGTCCTTTGGTAGGTGGCCTCGACATTCTTCAACCCAAATGGCATGACCTTGTAACAAAATATTCCCCCATGGTGTTACAAATATTGTCTTCTCCTTATCCTATTGCACCATTTTCATCTGATTATAGCCTGAAAATCCATCCATAAAGGAATGTGTGGATTGACCAATACATCTATGCGTGGTAAGGGAAATTGTCTTTAGAGCTAGCCTGATTTAAGTCCCTAGAGTCCATGCAAACCCTGATTTTATCTTTCTTTTTGGGTACTACCACTATGTTGGATCACCCCATTATGGATACTTGACTATTTTTAGAAAATCAACGTTCCACTGCTTTTCAAATTCCTGCCTTTACTTTGATTAAGACATTCGGATTGGTCCTTCTCAACCTTTGCTTAACCAATTTTCATCATTCTATTAGTGGTACCTTATACAAACCAAGCATATCTTTGTAGGACCAGGCAAAAACATCTACATAATCTCGGAGTATTGCAATCAACTATTCTTTTTTTTTTTTCAGAGGCGATCAAAGTCCTTATCCTCAACTCTCTCTTAATTTCTTCATTGCCCATATTTATGGTTTCAAGTTCCTCTTTAGCGGGTTTCCAAGCTTGTTCATATTGTTCTTATTAATTTTTATGATCCCTAATGTTATTTTCCTCTCATTCTTTCCACTTCTACAACTAATATGTATTCTTTTAAAGTTCGGCCATTCATTCTCAGTGTAAAGTGCAGGTGTTTTGTTATGAAGATCCGCTTTGAAAATAGAAAGTGATGTCTAAAAAACATCAAGATGAACTTTTAAAAATGCATGATCTCATTAAAGGGAAGAGTTGTTACAAAACATTTCCTTGAGCAAACGATTAGGTGCGCAACATCATTCAAACTCTTTCAAGCTCTTTTTGGTTCTGAGCTTCTGAGTGTGACCTTTCTTCATTTTCCATCCTTTTCTTAGTCAAGTTTTGTGGATTTCTAAAAGGGGGAATTATGTTTTAGGTCTATAGATGTGTGCATAGATGTATAAGAAAATGCATGATATAATGCCATAATTGTGATAAGAATGCTTTGGTATGTTGGGTATGGATGCAACCTTCTCGTGAATGATTAATAGCCACCACCTCATAAACATAGGTTGCTCTTGTCACATTACTTTGTTAGGAGTACTGCATTTCGAGTCGTTTGTTTGAAGCCTATTCAACCAAGAGACAGATTTTGCACAAAAGATGGGGTCAACGCCTTCTCATTAATGTTTGATAAAGTGCACATTTTTCTAAAAAATACAACCTAATTCACATTCTGGGAGTGAGCCATTAATCATGTCACAATGCAACTCAGGTTCTTGATTGGTGATAGCTTCTTAGTATCAGTTTTAAGGCAGTCTTCTTTAGTCAATGGTGATAGTTCAAAATGTTTCCATATTCTATGATGAAAATTTAGTAGTGGTGGTCATTTCGTTCACAAGTCCTACAATTTAAGATGCCTTAGGGTTAGACTTGTTTTGATGCAAAAGATATTATGGAGTATACACCCTAAAGATTGGTTCTAGTTCCTTTATGTGAGACATAGGGTAGGTTTTACTACTTGGTCTCTACAGAGGGTTTTTTACTATTCCAGTGATCACCCTCGTAAAGGCAATATGAGGGCTCAGCAGATAGTGGGATGGCACATATACCAATCACTATTAGTCTAAACACTCAGCAAATAGTTGGGGTTTATACAAACTCAAACTTGACTCAAGTCATAAAGCAAGTTGCTAGTCTCCCACTTAACTTAAAGTTTAATGTGTGTGCCCTAAAAAAGATAATAATAATTATAAAGTGATGCATGACTATACCATGTATGATAGAATGTAAAGATGCATGATAAAGCTTTTAAACAAAGTAAAGCACTCATAGCAATCAAAGAACAACAAATACATAACATAAACAAACAAATTACCAAGCCTAGTCCAAGGTTCCCCAGTGGAGTCGTCATCTTGTTGCACCTTCATGGAAGAGCGCGACAGAGCGACGACCCTCCCCATGAGTGGGGATTGATTTCGGGGTTTTTGTTTTTGTGAATAAAGGAGTTGCCACCTAGTATTATGGTCACTAGGAAACCTAACTGGTTTTTCAGAGATTCGAAGACGAAGGACTGGTTGTGTAAAGGGAAGGTATTAGTACCCCTAGTACGCCCTACCTAAGGTAAGTTGTTTGGTGTTTGGTGTTTGGTTTGCCTTATAATTGCTATGGTGTTGGTGTTTTCTAATCCTATTAGTTTTCCTAGGATATGTTTTGCTATGATGAACAAACTTGGACTGAAAGTCCAAAAAGAAAGAACCCTTGGTCAATGTGGATCACACCCTTAGATATGTCTACAAAGTACCAATGAGAACCAATGCAGATCTCTTAAAATCTGTATTTGATTCAGACTAAATTTATTAAGATAGAAATCCAAGGAGATTTCATATGCTTTAAAAGCTCATTTTCCC
>NC_133301.1:8060317-8111203 GCF_005239225.2 Populus alba | reverse complement strand
ATATTGTACACCCATTGAGAATAATCAACTACTTCCAAAAATCCAGCATCCCATGTTTTGTTATCTCTTCTTTCACTTTGATTAGTATATCCGGCCTTGTCCTCCTCAACTTTTGCTTAACCGGTTTACAACCTTCTATCAAAGGTAGTTTATGTACCACAATATCAGTATCCAGACCAGGCATATCAGCGTATGACCAAGCAAAAACATCAATGTAATTCTTGTAAAAGAGCAATCAATTCACTTCTAACGTCAGCAGAGATTAGCTTCCCTATTTTCAACTCTCTTTTATTATGTACTGTGCCCACATTTATCAGTTCTAGTTCTTCTTTTGCAGGCTTCCATGTGCGATCAGATTGTTCCGTTAACTTTACGAATTCATGAATATCCTCCTCACCAAATTCTTCCTCATCCATGGCAATTATAGTTTCATCAAAGTTAGGCCAATTATCCACAGTGCAATCAGTTTGTGGGGTGTACGACGATCCGCTTTCAGATTCCCTGAAAGCGGAAAGTGTTTTGGTTATGAGTGTATAGTTCTGGGAAAGTAAATAAATGAATAGAGGATAAGAAAAAAAAAACAACACGATTGAAAGAAAATATGCATGATCTCATTGAAACTTAAAGGATAGAAGGGCTCAACCACAAAACCTTATTGCCAATCTCTTGAGCCATGATGATTTGGCAAGGCATATATATTCAAACAATACAAATAATGAAAAACAACGAATAAGCAATCAAAACATTACTTTTTTGAAAAACAATTGGACTTCTTGAATTTCCCAATTTGCTAAATCTTCTCTCCCTCGGCCAATTTCCTCACGAATTCTAATGAGTCGTCTTCCAAGACACCAATAGTCAGCTGGGGGCAACTGTTCATGAGCATTATCCTCTTCCTTTAAATCTTGTTCACCGACGTATTCAAGATAATTAATAGTAACACCATTGAATTCTTTTCTTAGTCCCTCCTCATAATCCTCTGTTTTTATCACATATGCGGATCTTGGAAATGTTACATGGATTGGTGAGATCTCTATTCGGTCTTCATCTGGTTCTCTTCTCTCAATCCGGGCTATTCTCTTTTCTCTTCTAATTTCAGCTGCTCTTTTGAAATCTGCTTTCCCAGGCTTAAACCCTAAGCCAAACCTTTGATCCGCGCACTTCATTTTTATCACATTAATCCTCTCAGGCATTCCAGTAGTATGGTCATATTGAAATGGCAGTCCATGCTTTAAGAAGTATTTAGCAGCCATTTTTGCTGCTTCGGAAATTTCTGGCTTTCTTCGTACCGTATTTTCGGGTACCCATTCAGCATTTACAACTTCAAATGCATGCAGATTTCCATCCTTACTTTCTTCAGTTTCTATGTAAGGGATCGACACATTTTTTATCATTGACAAAGTTTCCTCAGCTCTCACAGTCACCAAATTCCCATTGATGACAAACTTGACTCGTTGATGTAAAGAAGATGCTACAGCTCGGGCTGCATGGATCCAAGGTCTTCCAAGTAACATGCTATATGATGGATGAATGTCCATTACTTGTAATGTGACTTGAAATGGTTGCGGGCCAATGATTAGTTCAACATCAATACTCCCAATGATTGGTCTAGGTGACCCATCATATGCCCTAGCAGTCATGGTACTTGGCTTCATGTGAGAGGCATCAACTGGCATTTTATCAAGTACATGTCTTGGCAATACATTGAGAGCAAAACCATTATCTATAAGCACCTTAGCAATCACACAATCCTTGCATTTTACCGTGATATGCAATGGTTTATTATGACCGGTCCCTTCATGATCTAGCTCATCATCGGTAAAATAGAGGTAGTTGCTAGCTTGAATTCTACCCTCCAAATGTTCTATGAAGTCTTGTGTGATATCCTGAGGAACATATGCTTCATTAAGAACCTTCTGAAGTGCGTTCCTATGCAATTCTGAACTCAATATTAATGATAACAAAGAAATCCTAGCGGGTGTTTTCTTTAGCTGATCAACCACACTATATTCGTTGTGCTTCATTAATTTTAGAAATTCATTAGCCTCTTCATCACTTACTGGCTTACTAACCTCATCTGTCTTTGTCAATTCCACCATGTCCTTCCCTTTGACTTTTCTATGGTTTTCCAACTCTTCAGGAGTAAAACATCTCCCACTCCGAGTGAGTCCTCCTATTTCAGCATGAAAAACAGGGGCAGGATTTGTGCTGTGACAAGAATAACCATAATTATAGGGTTGGGCGTTATAGCTTCTGTTAACAGTATTCATAGGCTTAGTTAGGATCATTTTTAGTGGACCCTTTTCGGTTGGTACATATCTACAAACTTCCATTACAACCCGTCATTGTTCCTACTAACTCATCTTCTTCGGGTTTCATCAATCTTAACATTCCCAACACCATCATATTTTCTACCTCCAAATGAAACTCCTCGCACGAGTCAATATCATGCCCAAGCCGCTGATGATATTTACAATACTCATTCGCATTCCTTACAGCTTGTATTTTGACTGGTGTCTTTAGATAATCTGTTTGCCTTAACATCCCATACAATATATCCATCGTTATCTTTAAAGTTGATGTACCTCCCTTTCCTATCTTCAAGCTATTAATTCCCCCACTTCCAGAAGCGTGATTTGGTAGAGGGTTAAACTTCACATTTGGAGACTCATCAAAATAAATCCACCCAGCTTTGATGAGCTGAAGGATTTTTCTTTTGAATGCAACACATCCATCAATATGATGACCAACAGCACCAGCATGGTATTCACATTTTTTATCGGGTTTATACCAAAAAGGAAATGGTGGTTGTAAAGGTTCTAAGGGAACAGGTGCTACCTGACCAATACTAAGCAATCTTTGGTGCATTTCAGTAAGAGACATGGGTAATGGTGGAAGCTGCACTTGATCTATTGGAAAATTTCTTCTCGGATGGTAGGCATTATTGGTTTGGTTGTTTATTGGGTTATTTTGGGTGTTTGTAGGTGAAGAGAATTTTATATTGGATATAGAGGGGGTAGGTGTAATACTGTTTGAGCTGTAATTATCTTGGTAAGTGTTCTTCCCTCTACTTTCCCTTTCAACATTGTGAACTTCCGCTTCTTTTCTTTTTCCAATAAAACCTCTTTTTTCAGTTGGATCCACGATCCTACCCGTCCGAACAGCTTGTTCGATCCTTTCAGCTATAACAACCAAATCAGAGAAATTTTGTGCAGCACTACCTACCAAGTATTCAAAGTACGGGGCTTTGAAAGTGTTGGAAAATAAACCAGTCATCTCCCTTTCCGACAATGGAGGATTTACTTGCGCGGCTGATTCAAACCACCTTTGGGCATATTCTCTTACAGACTCCTTATTGCCTTTTTCCATGGCTTGCAGACTTGATCTATCTGGGGCAATGTCCATGTTGAACTTATACTGTCTAATAAAAGCTTCGGCTAAATCCTTCCATCCTTTAATCTTGGTATCCAAACGCATATACCAAGCAAGAGCAGCATCATTTAAACTATCTTGAAAGAAATGGATCAATAACTTCTCGTCATGGACTACTTCAGCCATCTTATTACAGTATGCTTTAAGATGGGTGATTGGGCATTGAGTTCCAGTATATTTAACAAATTCTGGAACTCTGAATTTTCTGGGAATAACCACATTAGGCACTAAACACATTTCAGCAGCCTTTACCGGATCATACAAACTATTCCCCTCTATTGCCTTCATTCTTTCTTCTAAAGCAGCTAGTTTTTCCTGACCATTTTCCTCTACGATCTTGTTCCTTTGAGGTTCTTCTTCTATCAACACAGTATGGGGGACCCTCATTGGATGTGCTGATTGAGTAGGTGCGAAATGAGCAGCATGTTGAGGCTCAAATGGCGGAACAACAGGAGGCGGAGGTGGAGGTGTAAACGCTTGTTGAGAAGATGTCCCTTCTCTAACTCTAGGCCTCAAAGCCTGTTCAAGCAAGCTGGTAAGCCTTGCTACATCCTCTTTCAAGCTTTCTAGCTCTCTTTGGTGTTGAACCAGCTCTCTTTGATGTTGAATTTCTAGCTGATTTCTCTCTTCATTTTCCATTTTCTTTCGTGAACGAGTATTATGAATACGTTTAGGTTAGGGACCTATATTTCACCTGTTATATGCAGAATATGACAATCTATAAGCAAATGTATATGATGCATGAATGTGAATGCCACATATTGGATATAGATTCGCTTTTTGTTGGTGATATATGGCCGTCATTCTTTGGATATATGGGTTGAGCTTGAACTTGATATCATTGTTGCGATGCCGAGAAGAAATCTGCTTAGCTTTCTGACATTTGGGCTTTCAACTATATACACATATCTTTGCATTGAAAAATGTGGGTCTCAGCCCTCTTATTACTTATTCAGAAACTTACAGTGAAAAATTAATCTAATCTATTACAGGAGAAAAAACATTGCCTCTAGTAGCTATTGCTTTCAAAAAAAGATCGGTGTTATCCATGCTTCTTCGATATTTCATTATATCTCCTCCCATCTGACGAGCTTCCACTCGTAATAAATGGGCTTCTGCAGCTGCTCGATTAATCTGATCTTGTAGTTCCCTTATCCTCTCGGTATGAATCAAGTTGTTTCTAGACAAAAAGTTATTGGCATCATCCAATGTTTGATTATGTTGCTTTATCATTTTTTGGTTTCCCATAAGTTGTACGGTCTTTAATTTTTCTTTGTCCAACGTAGATCTCAACACTTCTGCTTCAGCCTTATGACTGTTCAACTCTGCTTTCTGCTCTTCGTGCATTTTAGTTAAAGCCTCAGCTCCTCCCAATTGGTCTTTAAACTTAACAATGTCTTCCCGACGCATTTTCAATATAGCTTGTGTCTTGATGGCTGACTCTTCCCAATGCTTAGCTTTTTCCATGTAATATGTCATGTCCTGATTAATTGTCTTTTGTGTTTCCAAGTCAGTCTTTGCTTTTATCAAGTCTTGACCACCAGAGTCCCTTTCTTCTTCAGCTATTTTCCTTAAACCCTTTTCTTTGGCTAGTTGCTGCTCTAAAGACACTCTCTGTTCCTCATTTGCTTTAAGCTCAACTTGTAACGCTTTTACTTGTTTTCTTAATTCTTCTTCACAGTTTACTCTTTTTCTTCGAATGCCCACAGACTCAGAAACTTCTGCCATATAAGAGACTCCTCCATTACGCCATTCAGAATACTTTTCACTAACTGCAGGATTCCTTAATCCAGTCTCCTTTTTCACAAGCACCAAAGACTTCCAATCCTGTTTAATGCTCTCCAACATCTCTTTGGTAGCTCCTTTGTACACTCCAGTAAATTGAGATAAACCAATTGTTCTTGGGATACTTTGTATGCCCCCAAACTGTCTTGCAACTAAAGCAGGCGCATAGCTAATATATCCAATCACTCCAATCAAAGGTACCCAAGGCTTCTTCCCGCAACTCATTAAGTACGTTACATTTCTCATCCAAAGAGCTCTCCAATTAAACTTGCTTCGTGGAATTCCTTGTAATTTTACCCCCCAGTCATCTTCAGAAAAAATTTTCCATTCATTTGATACCAATAACTCTAGTGGCCTTTGATCAAACCACCAAAAATTTCGGAATATTGGTGCCTCAGATTCTATATGACTTACCATCCAAATGAACAATAATGGCACACAACATCTCATAGAACCTTTTCCAGTCTTTTTGCAATGATTGAGGGACAAAAAAGTTTCAGCCAAAATCGCAGCAGAAGGATTAATTTTAGTCTTCTCATACTCCACAAACAAATTGGCTGCCTCTAAACTAACAATTCCAGCAGATGAAGGGCACAAAATCAACCCAAATATTCCTAAAGCCAATATTCTGTATACTTCTACTTTAGCACATGGATTAGACTTTTTAGCAATCAACAACTCTTCTAGCTGTTTCCATCTCAAACCCCCAGAATTATTTTTTTCTCTATACAAACTCATTTGCTGGATTCCCAATAGCTTAGAAAGCTCCTTTATAGTATCCTCAGTCTTTTGATGAAAGTAAACCTTATGTATATCCTCAGGAAATTCTGTCAAAACACCATATTCTTCAATGGTAGGAA
Source organism: Populus alba (assembly GCF_005239225.2). Classification (NCBI taxonomy): domain Eukaryota; kingdom Viridiplantae; phylum Streptophyta; class Magnoliopsida; order Malpighiales; family Salicaceae; genus Populus; species Populus alba. Next base: position 8,105,126 of record NC_133301.1, on the reverse strand, counting down.
CCATATCGACATCCCCAAATGTAAAACATCGATAATCAGGATCCCAAAAATGAATCAGAGCTCTTATGGCCAATGGCAGTACCGGCACATTTAAAAGATGCAAAACTCTCCCATATATCTTAGTAAATTCTGTCTCATCATCCAAGTATTTGGTGAGTGGAATCAAACAAATGGCATCATTTATTACACATCTCACCTCTTTTAGCAGCGGTATCCCACTATTATCCAGTCTAAGGCAGTCTCCCTCGGTCATATGCAATGATTCAGATTCAAGCCCATACTCCATAGTGTTGACTTCTCGATTAACAACCATTATGTCACCCGAAATAATAATCATGTTATGAAATGATATATGTTAAGCTTTACTTTAGTGAAACTTACATAGGGAACAACCTAAAAGGTAAGTTCTAGTCATTACATGCTTAGGGTAGGTCACTATCTAGTCTTTGAAAGGTCTTTCGCATGCTCAGTGATCTTCCTCGAAAGGTTGATGTGAGGCTTACAAGTAGCGTGAAGATAGAGGCCCTGAATAATATCAGTTTAGACATACCAACCACTATCGAGTAAACAATCAAGCGAAAGTTAGATGGTTTCACGAGTCTTACCCAGGCCAAAGCCATTGGGGTACCGCTACTCTCCCACTTAACATAAAGTTTGTATAACAGATATTTATTATGAAATGCGTGGTGTGTGGAGGCACAAATCTATATTCAATGTATATGATGACATGAATAAATATGGATGCTAAGGCAATAAAAAAATATATAAAATAAACTAAATAAAATAAATAAAAAACAACACAACAAACATTTATAGCAATTTTAACAAATAAAGACAAAGCTTAGTCTTAGTTCCCCAGTGGAGTCGCCATTCTGTCGCACCCGACATCGCGGCGGCCTTAAAAATTAATTCTCGAATTATGGAAAAAGAACAGATATCTGGCATTTTGTTCTTTTAGGGAAAAATATCTTGTTTAAGGAGTCGCCACCTAGTATTATGGTCACTAGGAACCCTAACTGGCCAACAGAGATTCTATTGTACGTGACTGGTTACGCAAAAGGGAAGATATTATCACCCCTTAAACGTTTTGCCTAAGGCAGGCTGCATTGCTATTATTTGTCATTTATTGCTAACATATATTTTTCATATCATGATGGTTTGCATGTAATATTCCTGACTCTGGCATCAGTGAATATTAAACTACGGATATTTCCAACTCTGGCGTTGGTAAATATTATATAGATATCAGAGTCAATAAATTTAAATAATTACCTTTTTTAATCCTGACTCTGACGTTGGTGAATAAACAAATAAAAATCAATTTATATTTTTTATTTTTTACTCATGCAGATTATTTTTTTATTTTTACGTAGCTGAATAAAGGTAAAAAAAATACAATAAAATAAAATAAAATAAAATAAATTTTTATTAGTATTTTTTATTCCTGACTCTAGCATCAGTGAATAAACCAATAAATTTATTTTATTTTATGTTATTATATTTTTTTGCATGCAATTTTTATTTTTTAGCTAGATAAAATGCAACGAATAAAAATAATATAAATTTAAACCGGTGTTTTTTTATTCCTGACTCTAGCGTCAGTGAATAAACCAATAAATTTACATTATTTTTATTCATGCATGCATATGCATTTTTTTTTTATTTTTTTTTTTTTTTTTTTGGGCTGGGCTGGGCTAAACCCAGCCCAAAATATATATTTTTGGGGCTGGGCTGGGTTACCCAGCCCAGCAAACATACCTTTGGCTGGGCTCAGCCCAGCCCCACAGGGGCTGGGCTGAACCTAGCCAGTTTCGGGGCCCAAGCTAGTGACCCGGTTTTAAAAACAAAAGCTAATGCACGCGTGAAACAGATCACACGTGCATCAACAGTGCGAAGGTAATTAAATTACCTTCGCACTGTTCAAACGTTATTTGAATCAAACGAAGAACAGAAAAGAAAGAAAAATGTATAGCGAAGGCGCACCTGTTTCTGGCAATTGAAGAAGATCGCGATGCTGGTGACTGTTGCCCTAGTCCAGCTACTCTCCCTTCTCTCCCCGCTGTGACCCTCCTGTTTTCCTTGCTTTTGATTTCTCGATTCTCAGTATGAAGAAGCTGAGAGGTAATGGGTTCTTTGAGGTTTTTTTTACTGATTTCGGGCTGCTTTTTCTGCAGGGATTATCACAATGGCGAAGATAATTCTCCTTTTTGGTCTGGTTTCTCGTTCTTGCTTTCACTCTGTATTTTTTTTTTTGCTCTGTTTTCTCGTTGTTCTCTGTTTTTTTCTGGGTAAATTCTCTGGGTTTTTCTCTTCTGTGAGTTACTCTGCCTTTTAGGTTGGTTTTTTGTTCTTGACTCTGGTTTTCTGGGTTTTTTTCTCTACCTCAGCGACTAGGTTTTCTGCTCCCTTTTATAGACTACCCAGCTCCTCTCTTTTAACCAGTCCTGTCTTCGCAAGACTCTTATCTTCCCCGACAAGATCGTGTGCGATAGACGTGGTCCACGATGGGATCAACTTCGTTGCAGATCTTCAACCGGTTGAATCGGGATGCAGAAGACGAACACGACTGTTCCACCATCAACGACGACGTTTCGGCAGCAATGGATTTCACCAGTAACGGCGACGTTTCAAGCAGCCATGGACATTTTCAATTTGACCCCTGGACTTTGGAAATTCGGCAATTAGACCCCTAAGCAATTAAAAGTTTCTTTTAATTTTGCCCCTCTTTGATTAATTTCAATTAAATCCCTAAATTATAACACTATTTACAAAATAGTCTTTAATTTGTGGATTGTCCCATTTGACCCCTTAATTAATTAAATTTTTTACTTTTAATTCTTTCAAAATTGATCAATTAACTCTCAAGTTACATCCCCAAACTTCCAAATTTATTGTCTTAACCCCATTGTCAACTATATTTAATTTTTATTATTTGTTCAAAATTTGGGTTATGACACCTGTGATAAAAGGCGTCCGCCTATGAAAGGCGAAGACACCAAAGAGAGTGGTGTAGGTGGAGCTATCAAGCAGAAAGGCGTAGAAGCTCCAAACATAGAAATCGAGGTGGAGGATTGCAAGGAGTATGCCACAACTTTCTCTTTCTATGTAATCAGTGGCAGTAATCTCTCCCAAGTCCACATGTAGTAAAGAATCTTGGAGCCACTTGTGTCATCCCAGATGAAGGAGGATGAGACCGCTCCACAACGAGCGGAGACACCTCAGACAGAAGGTGTGAGGGCTATGAAATGAACCCAAGATCAGGTCACCCAAGACAACAGACGTATACACCTCAGATGGAAGGTGTAGGCCACGATGTGAGCCCAAATTCAGACCGTCGTATGACGACGAGCGGAGACACCTCAAGAGAAGGTGTGAGGACCATGATATGAGTCCCAGATTCAGACCGCCATGACAACGGGCGAAGACACCTTAAAGAAGGTGTGAGGGCCATGATAGGAGCCCCAGTTTAGAACGCCCCAGAGCCGATGTGATGGCTAGATATAAGTGGACAAGTGTATAGCCAAATAAAGTGGCTATGATGAGTATGAAGACAAATGCAGGATTGACTTTCATGGATATTGCCCCCATGCTAAAGATCAATGAGCTAGAAGACATTTGCCTTGGACAATAAGTGGGTGACTTGTGGAGCATTAAGACGCGACTGTTATGAAGGAGTAGAGGGCATGCGCAGGTTCCGGGAATAAGTCGACTCTTATCAAGGTGGTGAGCTCGGTGAAAGCATTGTAATACTCACAGTATCAAGACGTATATGGATCCACCTTTAATGGGCTGCCCCATAATTAAAGGTGGAAAGCTACCTGGACTCTTGAGACTAAGAGCGAGAGACTCGCGGAGAAGTAAGGCGTGGTTCCTAGGGTGGAACAGAGGGCAGACACAACTCCTGGATGAGTAGACTATTGGAAGAGTGGTGAGCTCGTGATCATATTGAGATACTCAGATAATGACTGTCGCACTTGGAATATCCGTTTGAGGGGGTGTTGTAAGCCTTGGAGTGAGGCTTGATGAATCATTCCGGACCGAGCATGGTTGATACGCTCGAAGGGGAATGTTGTGTCCCAGAGACAAGCGTTAACACTCTTCAGATGTGAAGTGGCAGACCATCTGGTTGTAGTGATCCTTTTGTGTGCGAAAAGGTATGCTTTGGTGACTCTGGTGATTGAAAGATGTGGCAAGCACCTGTAAACTTGGCCACAGACGCTCTCGAAATGGTAAGCTTGGAAGAGCTTCAGGATGCAAGCTTGTGCTGAAGAAGCAAGATGAAAATTGCCCATATAAATGTCAAAGAGGGTGATTGTTGGGATTTGCCATTAATGTGTAACAAACCATTGACTTTGGCAGCCACCATTGTCAAAGAAGGAGGCTACAATGGTGGCTTGTTGGTGGCAGCCACCAACCATTGACTAATGTAAATGTTTGGCTGCCACCATTGTTGATAAAAGACCAAGAGAAGCTACCATGGATGCCTATAAATAGAGGCATATATTAGAGAGCAAAAAGTGAGAGAGGTGGTGAGTGTGTAAGAGAGTAGAGAGAAAGAGCAGCTGTAAGGGCAGCATTGAGAGCTGGGAGTAGAGTAGAGTGAAGTGATCGTCCTCCTCCATGTATTTGTTTTGTATTCTTTCTCTATCTCTAAATAATATGGACTCTCTCCCGTGGATATAGGTGTTTTGCCGAATCACGTAAAATATTGTGTGCCAGTGTGCTTACCCCTCTTAGGCAACAAGAGTAGAGTGATTAGAGAAGGTGTTACCAGACCAAAGATCTATGAGTAGAGTAGGGATAGGGAAAATAGCAAGCCAGAATTGAATCATACCTTGTAAGATAGATTTGATGAGCTTAAGCTGACCAACATAGGATAAATATTTCCCCATCCAAATTTGAATGAAAGATTCTAGTTTATGAAGGAGGGGGAAATACTGACTAGCTAACAGGTGATGGGGACTAAGAGGTACACCGAGGTATTTAAATGGAAATTTACCTTCAGAGAGCCCGATGAGCTGAAGGAAAAATCATGCAATGTGTGATTGGGAAGATTTAGTTACATCATTTAAGAATACAAAAAAAAAAGGCAGATATGCTGAAAGAAACAAGAACAAGATACATGTAAAGAGATATTCAACCTAAATTCTCTTTTTTATTGCTTTCGATGGAGTTTCCACTAAAATTAGGCCAAATATGTTAAATGCAATGATTTTAGAATTTTAAGGATTAACCACGTTTAGGATTCTTGAAAGCAAAATGTATAGGGAATATTCGAAAGATAAATAAAAAGAAATGAATGACAAGCATGTGGATGTTTAAAAAATTTCTCTAATTTTTTAGCATAAATGTCATAATGTCCTAAATAAACTCAATTTCCTACCTTCTACCATGTGATTCATTATCCAAAGAAATAACAACCACAAACAACATCTTAAAACTTTTATATAATGATTTAAAGATGGACAAGTATCAACTACAACTACTGCTGCTGGATTAGGTTTAAGAGAAACAACACTTTTGAACACATTGACAACCTCAAAGTCAATTATTCCTTCTACTAATGAAAAAATGATTAAATTGGAAATGGCCAAAGCCAATATCATGAAACAAGTTTTATTTTCTTCATGATGAAGTTTCTTTTTAAACATTAGTCCCAATATGTTCCAGAATCAAACATGACTAACACCCCGCTTGGTCATTCATTCATCCACTACTTACGGTCTACCTTGGTCAATCAGGTATATAATTTGATAGAGTTTGTTCTTTTAGCGAATAGAAGTACACCAAGTTTGATTTCAAACAACTAAAAAGAGAATCATACCCGTTAAGAGTAAGGGTCATGTCTACATTATTGAAGGTGAAATTTTTTTTTAGTTCTAAAAACCTTATTAATTCTTAGAAAGATAAAGGTTGTACTCGGATTTCAAGTAGTTGGGTTATGTCTCTATATTTGTCTCTAGTTTTGTAAACATAGCATCTCCTAACAATTGAATAATTGACTAGCATTATACATTTTTTCTTTTAGCTTCACTCACTTTAGTAATTTTGAATCAAATTCTATTGATAGACAATTACCTTATTATAATGACCTTTCTTTGAACTAGTTCACATATCCTTAATGGTAATCTTAATATGTCCTATCATTTCATACTTCCTCTAAGGATCAATGGATAAATTATAAGGTTTCCATAAGCACTAGTGAATGTGAAATGATATGATTTCAATTTGTGTCTTATTGAGGATGAGTCCTAGCAAATAAAACCTAGCTCATGTAAAGTTTGGCTCAATTGGCTTATCCCTAAAGATTTAATTAGGTTTCAGATTGTTTGAATTACTAGTGAGGTAACCCTATTTTTTAGCGTTATGCAACATGAGTAAGAGAGTAACTCTACAATACATCATGCATAGGGTGAGTTCCAATAAGAATGGAAGTCTAAATGAGAATCAATGGATATAAATTACACTTGCCACCTAAATCACCCTATCCAATCCTATAAAGAAGTTAGCTCGGATCTAAAGAGCTTTTATTGGGTTTTGTGAAGTGTATGAAAACTCAAAAAATAATATGCTTGCACACTTAATCCAGTATACTAAAAATAAATACAATAATAAATAAAATTAAACAACGTAAATAGAATAAAGGACAATATAGACATTAGAAGAAATAAACTAAGTAAAGTTGTCATGCTACACTTGATATGAAAATGGGACCTCCAAAAATTAAAAGAAACATATAGAAAATGGAGTTTCTGTCTAGTTCCTTAATGAGACATAAAATTCTAAAATATTTGCATTAGCTAAGAAATCTAAGTAGGAGGTTTGTTGTGCTTAAGAAAATATAAAAATCACCCATATTGCATCCTTTCCAATTAAATGTTATCTTAGCTATGTGTTTCTTCTAAATTTATTTTATGTAATCCCTTAACTATCCAAATTATCTTTAAAGCTTATTCATTACTCATTTATTATTAATGCATGTTTTTCAAGTTAATGTCCAACCCTAAATCACCAGTCTCGCAACTTGATTATTATTATTATTATTTACTATTTCTTGAACTTTTTAATATTTATTTTTTTCAAGAAAAGTTGAACATAATTCTACTCTCGTTCCACATCGGTCCCTATAGTGATGAGACTCATGGACTTATTATTGATCTCATTTTTATTTTAAATATCACATTAGGCCTACATCGTTCTTAAAACTAGGAGATACATTTATCTAATTGTTAAAATTCAAATTTAAACATAATGCTAACATGATGAAAACTAGTTAACTTATTATTGATCTTATTGTAAAGTTTTCAAAAAAGACACTAGGCCTATATCGGTCCCTAAAACATGTGATATACATCAACCTAACTATTAAAACCCAAGTTTAAACAAGACATGATTATATATGAAAACTCTTTGATGTTGTTTTTTGAAAATTTATATTTATTTGAACATACATACATAAAAAGAAAAAGACATAATTTTATGAAATATAAACAACATCAACGCTAGATGGTTTAGAACACCTCGATTTTAAACCCAAAACTCTCCTCTCTCTTTTTTTGGCATTATTTGGAGAGGAATAGTATGTTGTTTAGAATTTTAGAGAGGCATGAGAGAAAAAAAATGAGGCCAAATACTAGCCAAGAACAATGAAAAATAAAAGAAGAAAGAAACAAAAATTCCAAAGGTATGCAAGGAAGAAAATGGATTATTTTGACTATGCACCAAAACAATATTGTTTTGGTGTTTTGGATTTTTTCTTGATTTTTAATAGAAAATGATATTGTTTTTCTCAAAACATATTATTTTATTTATTTGGATTTTCATGTTTAAAGATAGTTCCCTTAATTTTGCTATCTTTTTTAATTTGGTCCTTGTAGTTTTTTTCCAAATACAATTTTTTTTTTCTCAATATTTCTTTCAATATAGTCTGTAATTGCATTTAAAATGCTCCCTCAATTTAACTGTAATTTCCAAGTCAATCCTTGTCTTTTTTGTCTTCAATTATTTAGCCAATTTTATCCTTTTTTTCAATTCATCCCGATTTTATCTTTGGTTGCATTTTTCTAGTCCTTTTATTTTTTTGCCTTTTCCAGTTCAATCCTTTGCCTACTAATTTTTAATTGTTTAGCCAATTTAACCATTTTCTCTCTTTTTTATTTCCTTCTCAAACATGTGCTAATTTTGCATTTTGTTCTTTTTTTCTATTTTTTTGAATTTTTTGAAATACCTTTTCAAATTTAAACATGACGCTAAGATGATGAAAACTAGTCAATTTATTATTGAGCAGATTTTAAGGTTTTCTGGAAAGGCACTATGCCTATACCAGTCCCTAAAACCTATGATACACGTCTACCTCAATGTTAAAACCTAAGCTTAAACAAGACATGATGATAACTTGATAAAACTCATTGACGTAGTTTTTTGTTGTTTTTGAAAAATTGATATTTACATGAACAAACATAAATAAAAAAGAAGAAGACATAATTTTATGAAATATAAATAATGTCAACATTGGATGGTTTAGAATACCTCCATTTTAAACCCAAAACTGTTTTTCTTCTTCTTCTTCATTTTTTAGGAGAGGAATTGTGTGTTGATTAGCGTTTTGAGAGGCAAGATAGAATTGAGGTCAAATAATGGCCAAGAACCATGAAAAATAAAAGAAAAAAGAAACAAAAATTACAAAGGTATGCTAGGAAGAAAATGGTTTATTTTGGCTATTCATCAAAACAATATTGTTTTGGTGTTTTGGGTTTTTTCCTGATTTTTACTAGAAAACGACATTGTTTCACCCAAAACCCGTTGTTTTATTTATTTGGAATTTTCATGTTTAAACATAGGTCCCTTAATTTTGCTATCTTTTTTAATTTGATCCTTGTAGTTTTTTTTTTAACCAATTTCAATATTTCCTTCAATATAGATCGTGATTGCATTTAAAATGGTCCCTCAATTTAAGTTACCTTTCCAAGCCAATTTTATCCCTTCTTTTTGGATTCATCCCCGATTTTATCTTTGGTTGCATTTTTACAATCCTTTCATTTTGTTACCTTTTTCTAGTGCAATCCTTGCCCTACTAATTTTTAATTGTTTAGCCAATTTAACCCTTTTATCATTTTTTTTTTCTCAAACTTGTCCTAATTGCTTTTTTTTCTTCTACTTTTTTTTCATTTATTTTTGAATTTTTTGAAATATTTTTTCACTTTTTTAAAAAAATGTTTGTTTTGCTTCTTTTTTTTTTTAATATTTAAGATGGGTAAAAAAATAAGTTATATAACTAGCATCACTTTCATTGCCACCACTACTTTCACCACCATTACCACTTTATAAACATAGTCACCACAACCATCAATGTCAATCTTATTACCACTATCACTACAATCATCAAATTGACTATATCATAATCATAAAACATCATTATAATGTTAATAATATTGTATTTTTTTCATACCATTTAAAATCTCATATTTTTTTTATATTAATATGGTTTTTGTTTTTTGTAGAAAAGCATTTTATAAGTACAATATTTTCATCTTGAAAATATTTTACGCAACTCCGCTTGGATCATAAAAAAGAAATGAAAGTAAAAACCAATGTCATACACGTGATCAGTTAAATGGCAAAGAAGAGAAGGACATTTAAAAAGGAATTTAGGGGTATTTTATAATGTGGCAAAGTCTATTTTAGAGTAATCATAAGCAAAGTTTATATTATTATCCTAGTTTTGAAACCCAGGTTGACCTGGGACTGAAACCGGATCGGATTAAAAAAAAATAGGGAAAGGAAAAACCCGGTGTGACCCGGCGATCCGGTTGACCTGGCAAGACCTGGTTAAAAACAAGGAAAAACCCGTTGATTTTTTTTTTTTATAACTAAAACGATTTTATTTTGATTTTTTTAAAAAAATTTGATCTGGGTGATCCGGTGACCTGGTCAAAACTCAGAACCCGGACCTTGGACCGTGCCGGGTCTAAAAACTATTATTATTACTATGTTACAACCCATTTCAACCATGGATAAGCTTGCTTGTGATTGATCTAACATGTAAAGTTAGAGAAAGAAATTAGACGCAGAATATTCAGATTAGTGCAAATTGAATTTTTATTATTATTATTATTATCAAGTTTTTGGATGAGATCAATGGCCTTAATTTATTATCAGTGTTGTTACAACAACAACTACCAATTCAATGCACGTATCGTTCTCGAAACCTTTAGGAGATTTCCAGCATAATTTTTAATTTCTGCACTTTTTGAAAGATGTGGCTCTCTAGCAAACGTCACAGCTCCCTCTGGGGTTCACAAAACGTGTTCGTATGAGAACCTAAATTAAACACGTTAGGGAGGGAGAGAGAGACGAATAAATGTAATGAAATTGGACCATTTAAAAAACTGAAAATGAAAACAAACGTACAATCGACAAAAAAAAGTCAGGAAAATATATAATTGTGAAGGAAAATCCCATTGCAAAACCAGTACATCAGAAATCTGACCTACTCTATCTTTTATTTGACATGATCTCAGCAAGATTCCCACTGCCGAGTCACTAGAGGTTTTGTATCTTCCATGAAGATTCATGCCTTGAGAGATTAGGGTTAAGACAAACATGCATTAACGTCGGTAGAAGTGCTCTTTAATCTCCTACCGTTGTAGTGATTAAGGATGTGTTTAGTGTGTGGGATTGGGCTTGATAATATAAAGTAGAGGCGGACTAGATTGGATTAGACTAGACTTAACTATAATGAAATGGATTGGATGGTACGTCTTCCTAACTTGTATTTGATATATACACATGAACCTTTCCAAGATTTATTCTTGTCTGTGAAATTATTTTGATAACTCATTTTAGTCGTTAATTATATTTTATTTCATAACATTTTGGTCCTCATTAGAGCTTTTCGGTCCTCCTACAATTTAGTCTCTAATTAAATTATTGTTTTTCAATTAAGCCACTATATGTAAATATTTATTTAATTTAATTTGTCACATTTTAGCATGCCTAGTCAAAAAAATAAATGTGATAAATAAATAATAAAAAAAATTTGAAAAAAATGATATTTTTGTTTATATATGGTATTGGAAAAGATTATTCCACTCTCTGTGATGGGGCACCAATTTTGCTTTTGTAGACAACTTTTAACAGGGTAAGGATCCATTTTTATCTTGTTCAAAGCTAATGCACCAAACAATCCATAGGTATCTTGTCGTATTTAAAATATATACCAAACATATTATAACGTGCTTTGTCCTCTCATGTCATATTTACATAACATACCAAATACTTCTCTTACAGGCACTCTTTCAAGAGTATAGTTTATATAACATTAAAATTAAGGAAACAAAACTTCTGTTTTTATTTTGTTTTCGATCAAGGGATGAGACAAGTTGGTATCTAGCTCTTAATGAATATTCCTTATATCATAATGAATTTTCTTTATAATTTCTTCAGACAGAAATAATTATAAAGCTACAAAATGTTCACAAAATTAATTAATTTGACACTGGTATTAATATATATACATGCATATATAGATATATCAATTAATTATGTGTTCTTAAGAAGCTACACGCGGCGAATCTTCTGAGGAAATTTCAAGCAAATTCAGACACAGAAAAATTAATTATGTGTTACTAAACAGATGTTGACACATTAGCTGTTGACGACTAAAGAAAGAGAGTATAATCCAAAACACTGTAGCATTGAGTGTTGAAGTGCTGTGCTTCTACGTCAAAGCAATCCAGTTGTAATCTGTTGTATAAATCGATCTCTTTGACCTGTCTTTTTCCTTTCCAAGTCGCAATTCTAGGCTGCTTCCAGGAAGCGCTGCTTCTCAGCTGGAATCCACCAGCTAGGAACTTTAGCTGCTTCTTCATCAGCAATTAGTTTCACAAATACTAGTTTGGTATTCTCGTGGGAAAATTTCATACCGGAGAAGTTGGTTTCGCTGATGATGTCATGTCATATTTTTTAGTATATAACATCCATTTCTCTTTTGAATTTATGGGTTTCTGTTTTTTTAACTTAGAAGTTACTTAATCACTTCTGATTAGGTCATACAACTATTCAATCGGAAGAACACAAATGTTTGAGGTTAAAATAGTATAAAAAAAAATATGAAAAAAAAAGTGCTAAGAAAAAGTTCCATCGAAGGGTTCTTTCATGGAGCTATTTGTTGTTACTCAACAAGAGAGCGAGTATACCCGGACATACTCTAGTGCAGTTTTAAATTAACACATTATTGAGGTGATGCCAAAGGACCTTTCACCAATTCAGCAGGATTTGATCTCGTATCCCTCATTTTCTAGTGCAGTCTTGGACTATTATATTCTCTAGATGATGCCTAAGGGTCTCTCACTAATTCTCTAAAGGGTGATCTTAGAACCTCCATTTTTCAGTGTAGTCTCATATTGAAACATTCTCCAAATGATATCTAAGGGTCTCTCACTAATTCTCCAGGGGTTAATGTCGAATCCCTTATTCTTAAGTGTAGTCTCGAACTAATAAATTCTTCAGATGATGCCTAAGAGTCTTTCACCAATTCACTAAAGGTTGATCTCAGATCCCTCATTCTTCAATACAGTCTTGGTTTAACACTTTTTTAGGTAATGTCAAAAGGCCCCTCATAAATTCGTCACATATTGATTTTGGATCTCCTACCTTTTCAATGCAGTCTCAGACTGACATGACTCTCAAGTAGGACTTCTGACCTTTATATTACCTCCAAGGTTGATCTTGGATTTTATCACTCTTAGGTACAACCTCTCTCCAATAGAGGGCTCTCATGCCCTGTTTCATCGTTAGAAGGCCGTAGGCCTCCCACTCTTAAAAAACAATCACTCTTTAGTGCGGGGCTCTCACGTACCATAACAATGCGAGGGAGGTCATATACCTCCTGCACTCAAATTTGACCACTCTTTGGTGAGGGCTCCCAATCCTCCATGCCATAACTAAGGGAGTCTATAATCGTCCCACTCTTTAGAAAGATCTTTCTTTAATGGTGAGCTCCTAAGCCCTACACCAACAACTAGGAAGCCACTCTTTCTCTAGTATGTTCTTGTATTGGTACATGGCTTTCAAGCCTCACCTTATCGCAAGAACTAGGTTTTTTTCCTTTTTAAGAGCCCCTTCAGTAGTCTTAAACATATTAAGCAATTCTTGCAATGTATTATCTAACTTGTTTATGTGATAATTTATAATGAATTACTAAAAGCTTTGTGGTAATGATTGCAAGTCCAAGTTAACACTTCACTCATGGTCCATGAAAAAGCCCAATCAGCCTAATTTCCTAAAATAACCAATTATTTTAACATGGGTGTTCATTGAAGAACCCTCTGTCATCTTACAGCAAAACAATTCCTTAGAGGTCTTATACCTCTAAGTCATTTTGGCCTCATCAAACTATTCTTTGAGATGCATAATCATAGTATGGACATCTATATTCTCATGCTTCCTTTAAAGTTTAGGTGGCATGTTGGCTAACATCACATATGCAACTTGTTTATCGTTATCAATATAATACTGATGTTCATTCCTAACTTCTTCTTTAGTATCCTCAGTAGGGGCATTTAGAATTGGATTTTGTAGAATAGATAACCTTTTTGTTTGCTTGAGAACACTTCTTACATTTTAGGGCTAATTCAAGAAATTTATTCTAATCAATTTGTTAGCTTCAAGTATACTTTGTAGAGATATGTTGCTACTCATTTTAATCTACCAACCTATTTATATAAAGATAGAGAGTATTAGTTTCATGCATACATATTTAAATTTCAAATTTAGATGAAGTCTTTAATTCTAATTTGATCTCTCACTATTTTCTTGGAAATTAATAGCCCTCCCTATTAATTCAGGAAATCTCACTTAGATTTTTCTAATGGGTTAGGATCCCATTTAATTTATCCGACCTTGAGTAACTCAACAAATAAAAATAAATAAATTAGGTAGGTAACATAGTTTATCAATCACATCTCTTTGTGATTTCTAGACTAGTTATGTAACAACTCTTTGTCTAAATATATCTTGTATTTTTCACATAATCCATGCTTCTAACCTCATATGAGCATGAGTGACTTATCCAAATCATATAGATTAGTTAAATAGAACCCAATTTTATGGCATTAGACATATTTAATTAACGGTAACCTTGAATGACTTAACAAGTTATTCACAAATAAAACTCTGGTTTATGCATATAAAATTGGAAGGCAACTATTAATATTCTTAACATGTGCTTAATATATTTAAAAGGGATTTATTATCAATTAATTAAGTGTCATACATGACATAGCATAACAGATATATATATATATATATATATATATATATATATATATATATATATATATATATATATTATACATAACAATTTATACATAAACATATACCCCTAGCATACAATTCTAATTGGATGATTATGAATATATCTAAGCTAATTCTTTTGAGTCATTAAATGGAATTAGATGGTCAAATCTTAGGTAGCTGCTGCAAACATTTATATCATTTAAGGTAGAAAAATAATTTTTCATTAAATCCAAATCATATTAGGAAAATTAATTCTATAATTAATTTAATTTAGGTTTCAATTAAAATAAGATCAAAATTTTATTTGTGGGGGTTAAAAAAGCATAAGAGAAGGGTAAAAGGGTATTTTACATTAAAATAAACCTTATGGTCATAACATAAAAGGGGATGGGTAAAGGGGTAAAATACCCCAAAACCCTAAAACCATCTCTTTCTCCTATTCTTCTTTCATGTGTCGCTAGCAGGGCACCATGCCCTTGCCGATGACATGCTTTCTGGCAACATTTACAGCAACAAGAGGTTGTTGCCTTGCGTAGCCATGATGGTTGGTGCTTCCAACAGTGCCACACTTGGGTGCTACCAATAGTGTCAACGTCCAGCATGTTTGGCGCTGCCACATACGACACCAAAAAACATGATTTTTCCAGCTAATCCTTGATCAAATTTTGGCAAGATCTAGAAATTCCATTAAGATTTGACCATAATAGTAATTAGGTGATGAAAAACCATTTTTTAAAAATCTGTTTTCAAAAATCATTAGAGAAAAATTAACTTTTTGGAAAAAAAATATTTATTTTGCACATAAAAGTAATTCATAATTAACACCAATAACAATTAAAATATGCAATCAAAAAACCCTAATTGTTCTAACGAAGGCTCTCATGCTATTGTTGGGTTCCCAAATGTCATACATGCAGCAAAAACAATAAAAAAAATTATTCAGGAATCTCTAGGATCCCATTAGACAGATCTAGAGTTGTTTAGGGATTTATTACTTGAAGATTTGATCTTCTTCAATTTTGAATAATTTCTTAAAGGCTAGGTTGTTGCAAATCACAAGTTATCTAATTGTTTGGCCTCCAACGGTAATCCACACGAACTACCAGTGAAAAAATCTTCTATACCCCTATTTAGAAGAGAAATATTGCTATGCTTAGAGCGTTAGCTCTTTATTCTGTGACTTACATAGCTTTTCTTTCTAAAGGACAACAACTTCTAAATAAAAGACATAACTTACTATTTATAGAAAATTTGAAAAACCCAACAAATTGAAAAAAATATCAATTTACCCCCTGAATAATATCCATATATTAACTCAAGACAGTTTTAGAAATTAACTCGATCAAATCCTTGATTTTTCTAGGTCTAGAAATATAATTAATGTATTAATTATATTTTAGTCTTTAATTTCTAAAATATATTTTAATCAAGTCATACTTATTTAAATCATCATAGTTTAATTTCTAACTAATGATTCTCAATGTACGTGACCCATTAGGTTCCTAATATATTGATCCAGATATAAATTATAATTATAATTAAATAGAATTTATATTTGAACAATTGATTAATTTATATTTGAAAATCATATGCATTGTCTAGCGACGTGTCATGATCCCCCAAATATTTGAAAAATCATTAATGGTTTTACTTAATCTTTTAGTGATCGATTTCTAAGTGTAATAAATATTTTTTCATCAATAATATTCCGATTTAACATTAAAACATGAAGTATGTCGATTATGTTAAATTATGTTTGTTCTCTGTATAATAATCATTGATCATTTAAATAAGATTTGAAACTCTTTTTAAATCTCATTTAACCTTGGCCAAAGATTTCTTAGTCAATACTATTTGAGAACAAATGGAGCATTTTATCCAATTCTCCTAGGATGATGAATCCTCTCTTAATAATTCAAGTGCTTTCATATAGTTTATGTTATAACCAATACCTGCCTCTTTGTAACCTCAACTAGGATAACCTGTACAAGATCAAAACATAATATTTCTATATAAGATAACTCAGTGATCTCAATTCCAAGAATTACTTATACAATCGTTACATGAGATTTTCCATAGGCATAGGTGAAATTTTCATATGGAATTTTCATACAGGTCATTTTAGTATAAATGTCATATGACAAGCACCTACATATTAGTTCTAGGTAACCTTTATACATCGGCTTACGAGAAAAGTTGCTTTCTTTCATAAAAAAGAAGAAGAATATAATATATACTAGTTTCTACAGTTTTAATAAATGTCAAGTATTTAAGAGGGCATTGGCTAAGAACATTTTAAGAACAATACTTTGATGTAATAAGAATCCTATAATTATAACAATTTTATAATTTTCTTTGCAAAATATTTTTGTCCCATAAACTTTATCTTTATTCTAGATCCAGAAATCAAATATTAGATTTATTAATCTAATATTATATGAATGTTAAAGATAAATTAATCATTTATTAATAATAAATATGTATTTACTTTGATATAATAGCTAACACCACGTGTAACCACTTAATTGATCATCCATAATTAATCATCCATAATTAACTACGAAGTATTTTAGAGTAATATTCAATAATTAATCATCCATAATTATACAAGCATGTAGCAAAAACAGTAACGTGAGTTTTTTTCATGAGTTATGATGAATTCATAAATTATGCTTAACCTATAACAACTTAATTTTATAATCTAAGACAAACTATGTAATTAACATATTAACAAACTATAACTCAATTTCAAACAATCACGACAACACCTGCATATAAATTTCAACCAAACATAACATGTATTATTAACTTAATATTTAAAATCACCTCACTAATTTGAAAACAAAGTTACCATTCTTCTTTTCTTTTGGTGTCCACCACTAAAAAGTACCTAAAACTGGCAGAAAAGTATTGAAATCAACAACGGAAAAAAGCTAAGTGATTTTTACTCGAACAGGCTTAAGTCCACTCACTGTTGATTGAGGTGCTTGGTCGCTGAGGATTGGCAGTAACAACGAGAGAAGAAAGAAGGGATAGATGAAAGAGGAGACAGATAAATGGGTGCAGGATAAAAATTCAAAAGTTTTACTGAATTAACATCTCTCTTTCCATAGTAAGATATAGAAATTTTTTGGGTGGTGGTTGCCTGGAAATAATTAGCAACAAGAAGACCACTTGTACACGGTTACAAGTCATTCACTCTTTTACTGATACTGATACCAACCCATTCGCAAATTATATCATCAAGCAGCAAGAGTTTTAATATTCTAATCTCTATATTTTTTTTTATAATTGTGTTGATAAAATTGAGGGAGATATGCAAGTTTTAAGTTTAATAAACTTTTACGGACTTCATCTAGCCTTTAGACGTTTTAAATTTGGATATATAGAAATGATAAATAAAATTAATATTTCTCATTTGATTATCACCTTTGCTTGATCTCTGTCTCTCTGTTAGAGGCCAAAGCAACAACCGTAGATTGGGCACTCCTTTCACGTTCTTCATCTGGCATTCGAATCCAATCTAGCTATCTCGATTGCAGATCTCTGGCCTTTTGAGTTCTTATGTATATAAATATATGCACATGGATATGCATCGAGCCCCACGTCGGTAATCTAAAAGAATCGTAATATTCAATCTCAAAAGAAAATAAAAGGAAGAAGAAGGAGCATAATATTCTCTTGTCTAATTTTTGTTTTTTTTAATTGTTTTCTCCCTCTCAAATGCTGTTTATTCTCTGGGTTTTGTCAGTACAAATCTACAACACAATCTTGACAGGTATCTTAGCCCTTACATGCTGACATGCTGATGGAACATATTATAGATATGCATCTTCAACATGCATAGATACATATTTAATGATATGTAATTAAGGAAGTTAATTAACTACAACACTTGAAATCTAATGATGTTATAAATCCTGTTGCTTGATATTAGTGCGGCTGCCCGGGGACCCATCAGATTTTCTCAAAGCCTGTATTCTGTCCCAACTTTGTTCCCAAATCAGAATCTTAATCATGTGTAAATTGGTATCTTTGTCAGATCACCAGAGCTTAACGACTCTTAATTAGTTTCTCTTGTTAATTATATTTGCATGCTATAGAAATGTATGTGTTTCCTTCATGGCGCATGGCTTTGGTTTAAGTATGGAATTTGAAGCCTTAAGCTCCTTCATCAACGATTTGATTAGTCATAGGTTGGGAAGTGGGGACTTGTCGAAAGCATGAACACAACCACTGCTATTAGAACAACAAGGCAATGAGAGAAGCATCGTTATTCTTGAGCCATTGAAACAAGCAAACGATTAAATAAATAACGCCGTCCTCAACAACCACCATATTCGATGTGTATCTTCCATGGAGATTGAGATAAAGGAGAGCTTTGACAAGATGACAGAAATGAACAGTTGTCATTGGAGATAAAACTCTCAAGTGTAAAAATGGTCAGAGTTTTTATATTACTTGCATTACAGAATCAATGATTGATAGTTTGCAGTTTTTTTATTCTCAAGAACTCAGCAAGTTGCGGGGGAACTCTTAACACTTCAAAGCCTCAAAGACTTCCCTATATATTTGTGGGTTACTGACGAAGTTTTCATTCAACAATTGTATTCCCTTCCTGCTCTTCTCCTTCTCCTTCTCTACTCCCCACACCTAATAGCTTTCTTAATCCAAGAGTAGAGGCCTTGGCCTTGCTGTCTGCGCAAGAAGGCTTATTAGGTACTGCAAGAAATCTAATCATGGCCATAGAGATTGGGCAACCCGCTGTTGGACTATCAAAAGTCGCAGTTTCCGAGACTCACGGAGAAGACTCTCCCTATTTCGCAGGCTGGAAGGCACACGATGAAGATCCTTACGATGAATCATCTAACTCATCAGGAGTTATACAGATGGGACTGGCGGAAAATCAGGTGAGTCGTCCCGGCAGGACAATATATCAAACAAGCAAACGATCTAAGATTTTATATTTTAGACCTTATAAAAAGCTTCTCACTTGAGCTAATGTACGTGTTGTTCCTTTTTTACCAGGTTTCATTTGATTTGTTAGAAGAGTACTTGGAACAGAATTCAGAAGCATCTAGCTGGGGAGAAGGAGCACGAGGCTTTAGAGAAAACGCCTTGTTTCAAGATTACCACGGACTCAAATCTTTCCGACAGGTTCTTTTTCTCTTAACATCATGATTTGCAGCTCTGTGCTCTAGAAAGATGTATAGAAAGAAAATCCTGACATGTGAACGGCGTTTGTGAACAGGCAATGGCAAGTTTCATGGAGAAAATCAGAGGTGGCAGAGCAAAATTTGATCCCGATAGGGTAGTCCTGACAGCCGGCGCTACTGCTGCTAACGAGTTGTTAACCTTCATCCTAGCCGATCCCGGTGATGCTTTGCTAGTTCCCACTCCATACTATCCAGGGTAAGAACTGTCCTAAATGAACTTCTCTTGAAGGAAATTCATTCGTGTGCTAGCTTCATGTTCATATATTTATCTCATCTAACCCACGTTAGCTCTAATTGGTCTTCTTTCCAGATTTGACAGAGATTTAAGGTGGAGGACAGGTGTAAAAATTGTACCAATACATTGTGATAGCTCAAACAATTTCCAGGTCACTCTTGAAGCCATTGAAGCTGCATATAAGCACGCGGTAGCCATGAACATTAAAGTAAGAGGGGTTCTTATAACAAATCCTTCGAATCCACTTGGTGCCACAATCCAGCGCTCTGTCCTAGAGGAAATTCTTGATTTTGCCAAGCGCAGGAACATCCATGTCGTGTCCGACGAAATCTACTCAGGATCCACCTTCTCTTCATCCGAGTTCGTGAGCATTGCTGAAATTCTTGAAGCTCGTGGATACAAAGATTCAGAAAGAGTTCACATTGTTTACAGCCTTTCTAAAGATCTAGGTCTTCCAGGTTTTAGAGTTGGAACTATTTACTCATACAATGACAAAGTTGTTACCACTGCAAGAAGGATGTCTAGCTTCACCTTGATTTCATCACAAACACAACACATGCTGGCTTCGATGTTGTCTAACGAGGAATTCACAGAGAACTACATTAAGACAAACAGGGAGAGACTAAGGAAGAGATATGAAATGATAATTCAAGGACTGAAAGATGCCGGGATAGAGTGTTTGAAAGGTAATGCTGGCTTGTTTTGCTGGATGAATTTAAGTCCATTGTTGGAGACCCCTACAAGAGAAGGTGAAGTGGCTCTGTGGAAGTCTATCCTCCATGAAGTGAAGATAAATATATCTCCAGGCTCTTCTTGCCATTGCTCTGAACCAGGATGGTTTAGGGTATGTTTCGCTAACATGAGCGAGCCCACGCTAGAAGTTGCACTCAAGAGAATACATAAATTCATGGATCAAAGGAAAACCGAAGCAATTGCATCTCCTCCACAGCACTAGTCTCCGAATTTTTTAATGGCTCCGGTCATTTTGATTCTGTTAGATGACAAGACCTTTTTGCAGAATTGGGTTTGTCTCATTATAGTGTAAATCACATATATATTCTTGTTTTCTTGCTTCAGTAAGCAAGTTCCCTATAAATTCCATTTGTATAATTGTGATACCACTGCAAGAAGTCTTCACCAAAGAGTTCCATTCATTATGTCTTTGACTTTGTCACTATATTATTCAAGAGAGCAGCGCGTTTGACTTTAAGCTTAACAAAAGTTACTTTTCACACATATAAAAAAACTAACATAAGTTATTCCACAAATAAAAGATGATTTTTTTATATACTTTTCATAGCATATAATAATACTATTCTGCTATTATATCATGACAGTTAAGCGGCACTTTGTGACCAAGATATATATATAAAAATACACACACACACACACCCCATGGTTAGGTTGGAAGGTTGAAAACAAATCGAGCTTTTGACATTTGATATATATAATATATGCATATATTTGCTTTCTTTTAACAAGCTTGAACTAACAAATTGGACTTCATTTTGTTATGGCCAGGTCATGCTAGTGAACACTTGGATTGATTAAGATGTTAAAGGTAATGTTTGGTTGTTGTCCCGAACATATAAAATAAAGATAGTAGGAACAAAGAAGAAAAACAGAACAAGAAATGGAGACCAAATTGTTTTTCTTGTAATGGTATATAAGACTTATTTAGTTAATGATTGATAAAATATAATAATGTTCATTTTACAGAAAAAAATAATAAGATATTATTTTTCTTTTAGTTTAATTTACATTAAGTTCTGAGATTAATAATAGAATAATAACCTTATAAAATTTAGATCGACTTGGTGGGTTGCTCCTTAACCCAAACAACTCGGGTTTAAACTGGTCCGAATTTAAAAATAAAAATCAAGGATTGACTTAGCTTGATCCAGTCAAAATCCCTAGTCAACCTGCAACTTGATCAACTAAGGGTAAAATCCAGTCAAAACTTGAGTAAAAAACTCATTGATTTTATTTAAAAAAAAAAACAAATTTGTTCAAAACAATGTCGTTTTGATCTTTTTAAAAAAAAAATGGAGTTGACATGAGTCAACACTCCTGACCCTTAACTTGAGCCTTGCTCCGAGTTAATTTCTAGATCAAGATTTTAAACAATAATAATTATTATTTTTATTTTTACACATTTTAGTTGAACAAATTTAAAATTAAGAATTTTTTTTACGATAATTATTTAAAAAAATAAATAAATAGTTTCTCGAGATAAGTTCCTTGTATATCTTTTATTTTGAAACTATATAAATTTATTTTAAAATTATATAAGGAATAAATTTATTTTTATATTTTTGTTTTTGTCTTTTCAACTAAATATAATTTTTTATTGGCTCTATTTTTTCTCTTTCGAGACAATAACTAAAAACTCTCTATGCATAGTTTAATCAATATGTAATCATTAGATAAGATTTTGTAAGCATTAATTCAATAAGCTTTTCGTGTGATCATCGCATAATACCAAACAAATGGTCCACCAGAGGATATCGTTCCAAATAAAAAACAGCTACTGATTAGCTTATCTAGCTAGAATGACTACACAATATTACATTGTTTATAACATGATCAGAAGATTAGTTATTTCATCGACCATATCATTCTATAATATTGTGTGCTTCATATGATAATTAAATTATGATAACTTTATGAGCTGCATCATACTATGTTTTTTTTTTTTTTTATCGGAAAAAATAACATTAGAAAGATATAAGCCAGCAAATTGCAGTAAACACGAACGGACTTTTGTATAGATTCCAACAACAATATGGCTCTCTTCACACACACGCGCGCGCGTTGGATATCATATATAATTATTTGGTTGGGTTGTCCGCGCAGACTGTGTTGATTGAAGGGAAGAGTTGTAATTGATTTTTCTTTCAAATAACATGTTAGAATTTTTTAAAAAAAATTCATGGTTAAAAGTCATATTTTAAGCCAAATTCTATTGTCAAAACTATTAGAAATTGTTCTCCAACATAAAAAAAAATTTAATCTCAAAATATTCTTAATTGCAATGTTTTTTATAAAATCCAAAACCTTCAATCCCATATATTTTTTTTAAAATTATCTTATACTTTGCATATTAAAAAGTTGAAGAGTAATACATAAACTGAACAAAGTAACATAAATGTAATTAACACACAAATGCATGTCTCAAGTTCAGGACTCCATATTCTGGACTCCAAGTTAGGGTTTGGATTTGAGTTTATTGTTTACTAACTTATTTTGGATTTAGATTTAGATTTATTATAAAATAATCCTTTGATCAATAAAGAATTAATTTTTTCAACCGGTTTATATATTTTTTGTTCGGTTCCCGAATATCATATACACAATGCAAACAATAAAATAAAATTATTCGAAAGTTTCTAGAATTCTATTAGCACATCTAGAGTTGTTTAAAATGCTAGGTAGTTGAAAACCACAATTCGTCTAATACTTTGGCCTCCAATAGTGATCTATACGAACCACTAGTATATAATTTATAGGGAAATCTAAAAAAACCCATAAATTGATAAAATATTCATATATTAATTCAAGATAATTTTAGAAATTATCTCAATCAAGTCCTTGCTTGATTTTTATAGGTCTAGAAATATAATATTTATATTAATTATATTTTATTCCTTAATTTATAAAATATATTATAATCAAATCATACTTAATTAAATCATCAGTGTTTAATTTCTGACTAATGATTCTCAATATTTGTGACCTTCCTAGTATGTTGACCCAAATATAAATTATAATTAAATAGAATTAAATTTATTAATTTATTATTAATTCAACAATTGATTAATTGTATTTGAAGATCAGGTGCATTATCTAACAACGTATCATTATTCTTTAAATATTAGAAAAATCATTAGTATTTCAATTAACTTTTCAATGATTGGTTTCTCCGTGTAATAAATATCATTCTACCAATAATGTTCTAATTTAACAATAAAACATAAAGTATATTTGTCATGTTAAACCATGCTTATTCTCTATATAATAATAATTGATAATTTGAATAAGATTTAAAACTTTTTTCAAATCTTATTCAACTTTGACAAAGGATTTCCCAGTCAATACTATTTGAGAGCAGATGAACTATTTTATTTAATTCACTTAGGATGATGAATCTTCTCTTGATTACTCAAGTGCCTTCATATAGTTCATGTTATATCCAATGTCTACCCCTTAGTAATATCGATTAAGATAACATGTAACATAATCAAAGCATAACATTCTCTAAATAAGATAACTTAGTGATCTAAAGTCTAAGGATCACTTACATAACCGTTAATTTAGCCTTCTATAGACATATGTGATATTTTATATATGTGATTCTTATACGGGTTAGTTCACTTATGACAAACACTTACATATTAGTCCTAGGTATTCCTTATACCTCAACTTATAAGAACAACTAATTCCTTTTATAAAGAAAAGAACATATGTACTACGACTTTAATAAACATCTAGTATTTAAGAGAGCATCGACTAGGAACAACATTATAATTTTCTTTGCAAAATATTTTTGTTCATGAACTTTATCTTTCTCTAAATTCATAAATCAAAAATTAAATTCATTAATCTAATATTATATGAATATTAAAGATAAATAAAGTCTTTATTAATAATAAATATGTATTTACATGGATATAATAATGCCACATGTAACCAACTGATTGGCTACAAAGCATATTAAACTAACAATCATCCACTTGCATAAAGCTAATTGCTCATGTATCTAGTAACATATTGCTCCTTATAACATTAATGCCTTTACATGGATAGTGACGTAGTAAGAGGATCTTTTAAATTCTCTTTGATGGATACTTTCTCTTTCTCTTTATATCTATCATTTAATTGATTTATCAAATCAAACAGAATTTCTTGAATACATGTTTGGATCATTGATGAGACCTTAGTTCCTTTACTTTTGCAATGATTCCATTGTTATCACAATACAAGGAAACTGGATCAACAATGCTAGGAACCAACCTAGTTCATTGATGAACTTTTTGATCCAAACAACCTTTTTGTATCCTTAAACATGGAGGTGTAATTTTATTCAGTTTTGGAATTAGTTGTGCTCTCTTTCTTGGAACTCTTCCAATTGAAAGTACTACCATTTAGAATAAAACATATATTGACTGGTATTCATTATTTTTCCAATGTTTTATTGAAACAATATTGATTCAAATAATTTTAAACTTCTAGTTTATCTTCTCTATTAATGGATTTTATAGCCAAGAATAAGAAACCATTTCCATCATATCTCTCTCAATCTATGTCTTAGAACACATGTATTTCGAGGGAGGTGTTTCATGTAAAATAGATAAGAATCAAATCTTATATTCTTCCATGCTAAGCTATTTTAGCATCTAGTCTACATGTATGAATTGAAACAATATAAACAACCTTCTAGATCTATCTTTATATCCAATATATAGGTTGCTTCTCTCAAATTCTTTATCCAGAGATTCGTGGACAATAAAAACTTTATTGATTAAAGTAAAGATATGTCGTTTCTTAATAATAATGTCATTTACATATAATATTAGAAAAACAACACCACTCCCACCAACCTTTTGTTTACAAAAGGTTTATCCACTTTTTGATTAAACCAAATATGTTGATTATACCATCAAAATTGGATATTTCTACTAATTAAAGCTTGCATTGTATATTTGTACACTGCCTTTCATGTTAGTTTTTCTCTTAAATATCCATTTAGATTCATTAGGTTTTATCCCTTCAGGTGGACCAAAAAAGTTCCAAACATGGTTAGCATATGAAATCCATAGCTTCAAGTCATTTCTTGGAATAAATATCATATCTTACTTCCAAGTAATTAGTAAGCTCATCAATTATGAGCGGCATGTCATTTACAACTTTCATAAGAGGTCTTTATGTCATTAGAGAATCTCATTCATAGTGATTTTTTATTTCTTAAAGTTTAGGTTAGACGTAGTGTTCTAAAAGGTGTAGAGAATCTCATTCTCTTTTAGACAATCATTAAAATATTTGGTCAAAATATTAACCACTTCAATCCAATCAAAGTTTCTTCTAATATGTCTTTTAATTTTATTGCAATTTCTATTGAACCTTGTTATATTAAATTCAAGTATATACAAACCATTCGTATAATAACAAGATCCATAAAAACATCATTATTATAAAAGAACAATATTTTTTTTCTCAATAATAAATTTAAATTCATTTAATACTAAATAAAATGGAAACAATGTCTTAAAATATTGGAGGAAAATAACAATTATATAGTTATAGTATCAGCCCATTGGGCAAAAAAAAACAACTAACTCCTACAACTAATGCATAAGTAGTTCCTATAGCTAATGCAGTAACCTCTACTTCATTACTGAGTTATAGATCCACTTTGTCTTCAACTAATCTTCTACTTTTCTTTAACAAAGACTATAAATAAGTATATCATTGATTGATAAGATGCAACACTCAACATAATGCCTTTGTCATTGATCAAGAAGACTGATTATAAAAAAGTTAATATGTTTCTTTCTAGATTGGTAAAATTAGAATTTTATTTTAGGAGTAAGGAATATTGTAAGAGCTCAACATGTGGATTTAATTGTTTGATATAGGACTTCCAACACAACTTTCTTTATGGTTGAAGCAAAGAAAAGCTATATTGCCTTACTTGTGTGAGATTGGATACATGTTAACATATATGTATCATCCTCACTATATCAAGCCTTAATGTTCTAGATACTTGATGGATTCACTAAAATTATCAAAGTTGATTCATGAAAAATGTCACTATTTATGCGATTTTAAAAAAGATAGATGTACAACTTTATAATGACGATGTTGATTTAGTCTAGTTCCTAGGCATTGACCATATAAGAAAATATTACTAATATGGTGATTAATAATTGACTTTGCCAAGCCAAGTTCTTTACAGTTGGCCAAGAGTTTGAAACACAAGATTAAATGAGTCACACTAACTTATTTACCTATAAAGAGGCCTAAAACGAGATAAAAATAACAATAGAGTCACATTGACTTATTTAACTCTATAAAAGCCTTAAAAGAGGTATAAAAAAAACAACGATAATATCATGCTTAAAAAAAAAAAAGAAATACATACACTAGAATTAAGTGGAGACATTTGATTGACCATGTTTTATATAAAAAATGATTATCTAGCACCGTAAAAGATGGGTGATAAAGGCTAAAAGTCAGGACCATTCCATCCACTGGTAGTGGCCGGGGCTAGGAAATGAGGTCTATGCCTCTATTGACACAAAAACAAAACTCATATAAACTAATAATAGCAATACTTCAAGTAAAAATAGGACTTAATTTCAAAGTCTTTTTATGTAAGGTGTCTTTTTGTTATATATATATATATATATATATATATATATATATATATATATATATAAAGAACAATTAATTGATTGAAACCTATATATAGGAACAACTTAGAAGGTCTGTTTTTTTTTTTTTCCCCTTTAGAGTGAAGTTTCGTCAATTTTTTACCAAAATAAAAAATTAGATTTGTCAATCATATTAGTACCATTGGTTACAAAAATTCAAAACTAGACCTAATTCAAACTTCTCTTTCTACAAATCAATGTACTCACTCTTGATTTTTTTTTTTTTTTTTTTTTTTTTACATACTATCTTCTCATATCATTAGTTACTTATATTTGAAAGTTGGAACAGAAGAACAATAATGAATTTTATTTTGATGTTAATGAATTTGGTGTGAGTACTGGTTGAAATTTCAATAGAAACTAAAATTATGAACTAATTAGTATAGATGGATTAATTACATAAGTTATGATACTTCAAAGAAAAAAAAGGATGGGAATGAAACAAAGAAAAAATTGTTAGGACTGAAATGTATAAAGAAGAGAAAATAAGGGGCAAACTTTTAAGGTACTTTAAAGTGAGGAATCGAAGTGTAAATGAAAAAAAATATATACGAGAAATCATTTTTTTCATTAAAATAGAATCGACGGTGTAAAGAAGAAGGTTTTCTCCCTTTTCATTTTTGTCCACACACACTCCTTCTACACCTTATATGCATGCCATCTTTTGCAAATTTTAGAGAGAAAAAATGAGATAATGAGATGAAACCTTTAAGTTAGAGTTATGGGCTGCCACTAAAAAATAGTTAACACCATAATAGAGTAAAAAATAGATGAAAGTTAAGAGAAAAGGAGAAACAATCGTGAGGATGAGAAAAAAGGCATCCCAAGTCGAAAAAAGAGTAATTAACATCCTTAAAACACCTTGGGAGCATAGGAATGAGTGGCACCTGGATAAAATAAAAAATATACTTATAAGGTATTTATTTGTAGCATACCTGCCACTACATCAGGTGTTGTGCTAGTATCCTCTTGAGTCATGTGAAAAACCTACCCCTAAATTCGTTCACCTGGTATCCCAAGTCGATCCCAATTATCTTTGAGCCTTGACTAAGTTGATCTTCCTAGCTTGTCCACCATAATATATTGTTATGAACTTTAACTTGGCAATCTCTAATTATGTGACTGCTTGGTAGTTCTATGAGGACATTCCCTTTTGAAATGACATTTTTTACCATAATAATGACGTCCTTGCCACAAATACTCAAGAAAGCTAAATTCAAGCTTTGAGCATGACACAATGATAACCTATACCGAGACACTAAGGCAATAAGAAACAAAAAACTCCTCACCCAACACCTATAAATAGATGTGAATAAAAAGTATGGAATACATCACAAAGCTTGGTCAAATCTTTGATAAGTTAAAGTAGTTCAATGAAGAACAAAAAAGAATAAGCAAAACCCCACTCACAATAATAATTGTTGAAATCAAAGTTTATAAAAAAAATCTTAATTACAAGCTAAAAAATCATATTTATACTATGTTAAAATATCCTAAACAAGGCTAGAAAAATAATAAAACATTTCTAAGTAAAATAGAAAAAAATCCTAAATGAACTAGAAAACTAATACAATTCTCACATAGTAGCTTTTAGACCTTATAACAAGACCTTTTAAATGTCTAATTATTATGAAATTTTAATATCTCTCTCTCTCTCTCTCTCTCTCTCTCTCTCTCTCTCACACACACACACACACACACACACACACACACACACACATATATAAGCCTTTAAAATCTTCTAGTTAAACTTCAACTTGATCAAACTATGGCATAATAAATTATACTTGTTAGTGTAAAATTATTAATTGAAAAAAATAAGCCCATAAAGTAGATGGATCAGGCTCCTCTTATACATAGATTAATCATGAAGTAGATGGATTAGACCCCTCTTGTATATATATGTAGCCTCCTTAAAATTCACTTTGGATCAAATATTGTGAATAAGTTTATTAAATGTAGTTTTAAGTTTCTTTGCTCTTGTTCTTGTAATCGACCCAAATAGAACTTGTAATAGATCCTTTGCTATAGTTTGGTTCCCATCATCCTTTCTCCACTCAAAAAGATTTGACCTCAAATCATCACCTATATCGAATAAGGAGAGATTAGAAACACTAACATCATACTTATCTAGTAGATCCACTTTGTAGACATTGTCATTAATTATTTCAAGGATTTGGAATGGACCATATTTTCTAGGCATCAACTTAGACCTCTTACATTTAGAAAACCTCTTTTTGTATATATACTCCTAAACCCAATCACCTATATTTAGATGACAAGTAGTAGAAAATAACAGTCTAATTCATTACTTTCCCCACAAAAGTTGCCAAATCTTTCTTCATAAGAAAATAACATTTAATATCATGGTTATGATTAATTGGAGTTTTGGATTTACTTTGCACAATAGTGGCCAAATCTTTCTTCATGGTCATAAGTGGTTCCTTTTTGTTTCCCCTGGCATTCGATTTTGATAAGGCAACTCTCTCTTATAATTTGACTTCCAATTGGAAAAGAAACTTGAATTGCCTCATTGGTGTGTACTATCATTTCTTTTCAACTGCCTTTTTATATTGTTAGCCATGTGAACCAAATTCTCAATATAATATCCATATTCTATATCTTAACATAATTTTGCAACTCAACCTCATTATTCATCTTTCTATTCAAACCATTCAAAAACCTTGTCACTGTAGCCTTTATATCCTCCATAATATTATTTCTAATCATAGAATTCTTCATCTCTTTATGGTAATCCTCAACACTATTAGACCCTTAAGTCAAACTCTGTAATACTTGAAATAGTTCTCCATGATAATATCTAAGAACAAACATTTTTCTCATGATTGCTTTCATCTCATCCTAAGTCTATATGGATATTTCTCTATTTGTTCTTCTATCTTAAGCAACTTTATCCAACCAAATAATAACATAGTCAGTAAACTCAATAACAATAAGTTTTACATTCCTTTTCTTATAGTATTAATGATAATAAAAAATTAACTCTCATTTATTTTCCCATAACAAAAATATACTTCAAGATTGTTTTTCCCTCGAAAAGTAAGAATCTTTATCTTAGACCATGTTTGTTTCCTGGAAAGTGGTTTCCGGGAAACCACTTTCCAAACTTTTCTAATAGAAATCACTTTCCAAACTTTTCTGTGTTTGTTTGTCATTAGAAAAATTTGTCAATAGAAAACTCTTTCCAGTCAAAGAAAAATTTGGTTTGGTTTCTAGGAAAGTATTTTCCTGAAAAATTTGGGTGGAAAACACTTTTTGAAAGTTGTGAAAAATTTAGAAACGTCATATTATTTGCTGAATATATATCAAATTTGGTCCTCAAACTTTTGATTGCTATATATATTTTGTTTTGAATATTTATTTTTCAATTTCATCTCTTAAAATTTAATTTTTATATTAATTTTGGTCCTCCTTTTTATAATTATTTTTTGCTTTTTTCTTATTATTTTTTTATTGAAATTTTCTATCTATCAAATTTGATCCTCATTCTTTTGATTGTTACTTATTTTATTTGAAATAATTTATGAAATGTTAATTATTATTATTTTAATTTCTTCATCTTTCATTTTTTTTAGATTTGATCTTTATTATTTTGATTATTATTTATCTTATTTGAGATAATTTATGAAATTATATATTTTTTTCAATTTCATTCTCATTCAACTTTTTAATTTGTAAGATTTGTTCCTCATTATTTTGATAAACTTGAGAAAAATAAAACATTAATAAGTTACTTTCCAGCTCATTTTCCATGACATAACCAAATATTGGAAAGTGTTTTCTAATTTTTTTTTTCCATTACACTACCTAACATCAGAAAATAATTCACTTTCCTAGAATTTACTTTCCAAAAGAAACTACTTTTCATTAAACAAACGGGGCCTTAATACTCTCCGAATTTATATCCAAATCATCATGAAAACTAACTTCTCGGTTTGCTCTCGTATAGTCAAAATGTCTTTATGGCTGAAATCCCTTATACCTATGGTTTCTATGATGCTGAAACCTAGCATTATAATCATGATCAAAATCCTCGACCTCTTTATTTGTATTTTCAGTTATAGCCTTTTTTTAAAAGTGAAATAACTCGTCTCATAAGCCTTATACCCTCAAGACCTTTATAGCTTGGCCCATTTTAAAGGCTAATTACCTTAATTCTTAATTTATTCATCTCATTCATAACCTTTCCAAACCTTATATTCATCAACTCCAATTGTTATTGCATAGCCAAATAACCCTATTTTGAATAATTATTATCCCTTGGCAGTGATAATCCACTTTTGGTTGACATTCATAAGATCTGAAAATCATGTTGGTAGCATGATAAAATATATTCTCACACTCGTATGTTTACACTCCCCTTGTGTTTCATATAAGTTTTTTAAATAAGTTCATCTTTCACCTTTTACCATACAGTCTAAAAAATTTCAGTTCTTTAAGGATTTAATCCACAATAAATTAAAAAAAAATAACCACTTAATAGTGCAATCCAAAATAATATAAAGACTTAAGAAGCAATAAAAACTAAAAACTATCAACATGAAACTACGAATACAAAATCACAAATAGTAAAGCAAATTTGTGCGAAATATGAATGATATGTAGACATA
Organism: Populus alba; assembly: GCF_005239225.2. Classification (NCBI taxonomy): domain Eukaryota; kingdom Viridiplantae; phylum Streptophyta; class Magnoliopsida; order Malpighiales; family Salicaceae; genus Populus; species Populus alba. The sequence continues at coordinate 8,073,313 of NC_133301.1, read as the reverse complement.
AAACATTACAAAATTAAAAGGACTGATTAAATAATATTTAAATAATCAAACTAAGCAAAGACATTATTCTTTTATTGACTTAGTCGAAACTATATATATAAAAAACAGGAAAATATTAATGCAAAACTGTACCCTTTTTATTTATCGTTCTTGGTTAGATTTAGCTTTCTTGAAATGAATTTTTTAAAAATTAAATTAAATTAATTGATTAAATATAAATATAAGATGCTCACTTCATGGTATTTTATTTAATTTTCTTTACAGGTCGTTGCTCTAACAGTTCATACAACTTTTTTTTCGATGTCATTGTTCAGCCTTTCATAGTGGCGTTAGAACCGTCTAGGTGAGCTCTTTTTGGTGGTGAGACAATATGATAGTGAGGTAACAATGGGCTTTTCTTTTTTCTCCTCTCGAGTATGATATTGACAAGTAGCTTATTTTTTATAGTTAATTATAGTCAATTTCTTTGTTCGCTTTATTTACTGCCCATCAAGGTTGTCATAAACGCTTTTTTGACACGACACAGAATATATAATATAAACTCGAATCGCAAAATTGTAAAATCATAGGTAAAATATTTTAACTAATTATATATTAACAATTTCAATCAAGTAGTAATTAGCAATATAACATAATAAAAATAAAAATAAAATAAACAATAGAAAAGTCTAAACACCTTTATTTTGTTCACATTGATTCCTCTACTTCTTAGACAAATCGACCCACCTACTTCGTCATTTACAAGAAACGAGTCCCTTAAAATTTTGATAGATCATTTAACATTAATTACTCCAAGGGTCAAGTATGCCAATTTACAACTTTTATTCTATATATTTGCCAACTAAAACATAGTAATATATCAATTGATATGTTAATAGTTGACATAAAAAATTATGAAGAATGAATAGATACTTTAATTTTACGAAAATGAAATACACAAATAGCTTGTATTGTTAAAAAATCAATGAAAATAATTATAGTCAAAATCAAACCCTTGATTATCAAATTGCACAAGTTTTGCAAGATATAAATTTAAAACAATGAAAATGTTAAGATGCAAATTACCAGAATGTATAATTTTATATTTTTTTCATACTCGTAAAATCGGTTTGATTTTACCGATTTTACCAAGTTTGACCGAATTTACTAGTTTTCGAGTTTTAATTTAATTTGACATGTTAGATACATGTTGACTTGTAAAATCTTAAAATTTTAAGAGTCAACTCGTTTTTTTGACAATATTGTTACCCATGTTTTTTTTATATATTATTAAATTAAAAGAGCTTATTGAACTAAGTCAAGTCAATGACATTGGTCTTAGATTTTTCTTGCTTTTTTAATAATATTACTGTCACATGAATAGTTTTAGAAAAAAATTTAAAGTAATATAAGCCACCTATCTAGTCATACAAACATTGTTTATTTTGCAGCTGTGCCATGCTTTTTGAAAAACTTAAATTATTTTTTATGTTTTGATTATTAATTTTTTTATTTTTAGATTGTTTTGAAATATTAATATAAAAATAAATTTTAAAACATAAAAAAAATATTATTTTAATAATTAACAGTTCCTAGGACTCCTATACTAGGGGCCTTTGCTTAACGTCAGCAAAGCATATCAAGTAACATTAAGCTAGGTGATGAGGAAGCAAAGAATATTTTAAAAGCTTGGAAATGTGGGAAAGCAATAAAGAGATAGAGATAGTGTCAACTGTCTACCTGAGTCAACAAGGGAAACCTAAAATGACTTCATGAAAATCTAAGCGTAGTTGAAGCCTCATCCCATTTAAGCATAGTTATAGCGCAAGTTCGAGTGATCTTGCTGGCCTAAGGGTATAATGGAAGTGAAATTGTGGTTGCACTTTAGTATACTGTGCTGATCCATGGAAAAGAAAGGCAAAAGCAAGGAAATAAATTAAAGTTGGAAAGGACTCGCTTTGAACTTGGCGTTGCATCTATATATGCTGTTAAAGAATACGCATCAGGTTCTTATCTGCTTATATAATTATGTAGTTCTTGGAGATTGGATGCTTAAAGGGACCGTAAATTATTTCTGTTGGAGAGCCTGTCTTTCGCAGAATCTTGTGTCAGAATTTTGTTTTCCCTAACGGTTCTTTTGTGTTATTTTCTACACTGGTTGAATCCAAAACTGCGGTGGTTAGCAGCCGTTACTCCTACGACATTCCTGGGACGACCACCTCGTAAAACCAGGTATTACAACAGTGAGTAATCACACGAACAAACCACACACTCGCTCAAATAAGGGGAGGGAAATATTCTTAAGCTTCTTATATTTGAAGAACATCATATGTTTACATGCACCATGTAGTTAAGTTGCAAGAAAATCCATCTCAACTCAAATACATGGCTGTGCTTCTGGAAATTAAAGCTCCTAGCTAGGATCAATGCCAACCCAAGGCTTATTATTGATCTAAAAACTGAAAGAAAAAGAAAGTAATTGCGGAGAGAACAGGATCACTGTGAAGAGAGAGTCATTTTTGTTAATATCCACCACCTGGAAACATGGAAGAACAAAATTCTTAACGTTAGTGATCAAAGCGAACCCAGCAATTCTCATATGCTAAGAGAGAAAGCACCGGATTAAAAGTGACAGTGGATATGATCTTCGCACCGTATTCCCTGGGTGTTCTGCATCTGTAGCATTCCATCCTGCTAGCATAGTTATGGACTCCACATCCCGATCTGTCAAACAACAAGTGCGTCCGTCTTTGTTAGGTGGTTTAATTCTCCAACCAGATACAAAATCAACATGAAGCAGTTTTTACTCGAGGAATAGAATATTCAGAATGGCTATATATGCAAATATCGAATAATATTTTATAAGAGAAAGGCAGTAGGGTATCGTGAAACTATATTGACATTCTGTCACCAATGAACAACCCGGCTCCTTTCTGGTTTTTTTTTTTTTTTTTTAAGGAAAACTAAGCAACAGTTACTGTGCATCTTCAAACAACCTTTTCTGTTTTCTGTCAAAAGCAAAACAGCCATCGTTCCGAATGCTATAGTCAGTGCGAAATGAAGGAAAATCATAGTAATATTGTCAAGAACACGTATCATCCCTGAGGCATATCATGATATTTGTGCAATTACACTGTGAACTCACCTGTTGCAAATCCAATCACCAGTTTTCCATCCAGGAGGATCACTTCCATCGGATGCATACCCACCTGCAGCATGACCGCTTTTTAATGTACCACAGCTGTAGCAGCTTGACCGGCTAGCATAGTTGTGAGCTTGGCAATTAATGGCAGGACAGTACCAATCCCCAGCCAAAACCTTTGTCGCATTGCATATGTAGGTTGCTGGATCAGGGCCGCCATACTTAGGGTACCCGCAAAGCTGGCACGTTTCCCGTTTTTTGAAATTCAGGTGCTGGCATGCGCTGCACATCCAGTCTCCTCCGGCTGTCAAGCTCATTGTATCTAACCTGATGATTCATTTGAAGAAATGAATAACAGATCTCTTATGTTTTCCAATCATTATTATTACAATTGGTCGACCTACACTCTTCTTCATCTGTTATGAATAATGACCTGATGGGCCTAAAATGTAACGATCTTCTTATTGTTCCAATATATATATACACACACACACTTAATATATCTATCGCACGTCTAAGAAATTTTCTTAAAATGTTTTACCAGTCCGTCGGTGTGCTTATCAACCCTTCAACCCTAAGACTAAATGAACATGCTTGCTGACAATTAGACCTTGATCATCGGGTTCCTCGACTTGTACTCGATTCCAGCGGGTAAAACCAAAGTGCATTCCTATCTGATGGTAAACATCCTATATAGAAGTGCAGTTCTAAGGTCATAGTACTAAGCTCCCTCCCGCACAGCTAGGAACAAATCGATTTTAAGAACCCACAGTAACATCGCCGGAATGCCTCACCACAGGGCCCAACCCGGAATATTGCAGCTATACATAAAACCTCATGCTTTTTGAGACGAGGTACAAGTGGTCGTTTACATATTAAATACAGAAAGGAGGCAAAAACTGAAGAAGCTAACCTTTTCGGAGTTGAAGGCTTGGATCTTGAACAACACTGGCAGAAGCGTAGAACTGTTTATTTAGTAACTGTGCAAGAACACTGTCAATATAGCTGGTGATTTTTCTGCTTGGGTTGGGAGGCTTTATATACTTGTTCAGCCTGGCCCCCTCCTGTGGGGAAACTTGGTGGTATTTTTTCCTTATCATTATCTGCTTTTTCTTCAGAGATAGTATTCCAAAAAGTTGACTAGAAATTTAGAGATAAGCCTGCTCGGACTTCTGTCTATTCAATTATACTCGTGGGCAGTCTCTGGTAGGGGCTCAAAAGGTGACAGCCAACAGGGCAGTACATGGACACTTACATTTTTTTCAAGTAAAATTTCTCTAGTTATACCCTCCCTTTAAAGGATTCCCCAAACTTTATCGTCACATACTTAGAACAATTTGAACTATTATTCCTTCTTCATATATTCATTTTACTGAAGGTTTTATGAGGGGTAGCTGTTATTTGAAAGGTGCATATAACGCCATGCGTAACTCATTGGCCTATCTGGATAAGAATCGTTCTTGTTCTCATGGCTAAGAAACTTGAGTTGGTTACCCAAATGCATGCCTATACACACAGAATTTTCATTATTCCCAATAAATGTTGGACTTGAGTTTGACGTGTGTCTGGATATAGTAAGATTCTGGTACTGATCATGCATATAATAGAGGATTTTCTAGTTGTTCTGGGCTGCACAAGCAATAAAAAAAGAAATCTTTGCTTCAAATTAATGGAAAAGGAAATGCAATTTGCAATGACCTCATCTTCCTTGTACATTTGTTCTGTTTTTGAGAGATAATCTATTTGGTTTTTTCACTAATTAATATACTTCAAATTAAGTTGTGGGATTAGCAAGAGGTGTGCTTGCACGTGCTTCCTTGTTAGAAAACAAATTCTTGTAAGGTTGAATTGCAGGCCTTTCGTTGTTAGAAAACAAATTCAATTACACGGGAAACAACAAGGATCAAACAAGAAAAAACAAGTCAAATTCAATTATTCCCATCATAAACACCTACCGGCAACCGTCGAATCCAAATTAACTTGGAAAGGTGTATGGCAACAAGGCAAAAAACCACGGTTTCGTGCGTCTTGGATAAACTCTATGGTACTTTAATTTGTTCTTTTTAAAATAAAAAATAGTAAAAGTTATATTATCTACGAGTTTTTAATTGGCAATTAAGTTTATTGTTTATTGATAAATATAGGAACAATTTCATTTATATTCCAATACATATAATTTGTCCCTCAAGATATGTGCTTTATCTTTATATTTTTCAACTATATACGTTTCTTTTTTAATTTTGTAATTCTCATTGCATTATTTACTAATATTTTTATTCCAATATCTTGGGTTGTTTCCATAAAAACCATGTATAGCTGACGCCTTTTAAGTTAAGAACCTTAACTATCTCTATTTTATTATTCTTTATATTGACTATAAACATGCGAAGTCTACATTCATCTGATCACAATTTAACTGTCTCCTTCTAACGTATTAAATTGGTATGAATATAAAAAGCAGGAATTTATTATCATGTATTATACAACGTGGATGGTCGCTTGTCTGCATGTATCACATGCGCACAAGACAACTTGTAAAAAGATGTTACTCGTGTAGGTTTTATGCAATTTTATTGTACTGTTTAGTTTTTTTTTTATTCCATCTATTTTCACTGTAATTCTTTTAATATATATCAATAATATATTGCCGTTGGTGTTTATTGACAAATTTAAAATCTGTTTGGCTAAAAATTTATGACTACGTTAGTATATAACAGTGACAACATAGTATTTTGTTAAGAAATGAGCCCATGTTATTATCTGCGTTGAAAATAAGGTTTTGTTGAATCAGAAATTACATGGTTTTTATCGTTTCCCTCTTTACTGCATGCTTTAGCACATCATCCAAATTAATTAGTATGAACAGTGCAGCAGCAGCAGCAGCACTGCTCATGCCAATTAATTAGCATGAAGAGTGCTGACTCTTCATGAGCAGTGCAGTGCAGCTGCAGCACTCTTCATGCTAATTAATTGGCATGAGCAGTGCAGCTGCTGCATTGTTCATGCCAATCTGCAATAGTGGAGCATGCTGTATTATTTTAGCCGAACCGGTTTTGATTCAAAACTTAAAATATATTAAAATAGATTTGATTTTGTAAAATAAAAATTATTTTTATTATTTTAATTGTATTTTTATTTAAAAAACTAGTATTTAATATTATTTAAAAAAACTATATAAATTAGACAAAGATCGCTTGATGACGTAATATTTACAAAATTATAGATATTTTAATGTAACAATAAAAAATATTTTATATAAAGTATTATTTATTTATGATATAATATCAATAGTTAAATCTACAATATTTAAATTAAAAACCATCAATATTAATATATATATTTTTAAATTATTTTATAACCTCAATTTCAAAAGCATTCTTAACCAAACACATTAAATTATTTTTGTTCAACCTTAATTTCAAACCATAATTTTAACCAAACACCTATTTTTTCAAATCAATCTCAAATAAAAGTATTTTTTATAAAATAACTTTTTTCAAATCACAACCATAACAGCTACTACAATACCAAACATATTCTTTGAAAAAAAAAAACCATGAGCTCATATATCCAACTTGCAAAAAACCTTACTCGTGTAGGTTTTATGTAGTCCAGGCGCACATGGTTCAGTAAAAAAAAGAAGGGCAAACATGTGAGATTTTGCGTCAGGAATCGGATCCTCATAACGCACAGCCATAGCCAAATTCTTTTGTTCCTCGTATTTGATTCCTTCTATGCAATAATTCAAAAGCAACAGAGAAGATTCACAGCCAATATATGCCACCCTTTTGGCCATCCGCCCGTCCATTAACTTGAGTGTATATACATGTGCTCGTTCATTCGATTCTGTCCCTGTGAGAGCCTGCCACGTCTTCTAATCTGATCTCCTTGAGAGATAACCGACAAGTATTCTAGCAAAATCTTCTTTGTTTTATCATGAGAAGAGAATGTTCCAAGCAATATCTGACTGCGGCGGGCCGACGCTGGACTGAGTGAACAGCTGAGTTGGAGGGGTCAGATTATGAACAGAAGCAATAAAAAGCACGTGACACGTTGGAGTTTAGGCTTCCTTCCTTCCCTTGGGACAGCAACTGGAACATGTCCAATACCGACGTTGAGACTGAGATGTCATTGCTAAGCAGATACACGATTACAATGCTCGATCTAACGTTTAGCTTTCTTAATTTACACAGCTATGGCGAAAGTGTTCAGCGCCAGACAGACGGATCAGGCTCGCGCTGTTGCTTGCTTGTAGACCCAGGGCTCTATACTTAGGGATCCTAATCACTAACAGACACACCATAATACACACAATAAATCAGCAGTGCATAGCTGTATAGCCAACACTGTACAAATCTGCAACACCCTTCAGCATATAGGCAACCAAAATGTACAGGCAATTCGGTTAGCCATCCTGTTAGCATCTTTCTCCTTTTATTGTATATATACCGAAGTGATTCATTCAATAAAACAAGCCGCTTCACAATCTTGCTCTTTCATGGTACCAGAGCACTAATTTTTTCCTTCCTGCCTATTCATTTTTATTTTTATTTTTTGCTTTCAATGCCTATCAACACCACCATCCTTAACACAAATGAACATCAAAGCACATTGATGAACATCAATGTAGCAGCCCAAACTCCAATAAAACTTACCTCTACCAACTATCTAGCCTGGAAACTTCAATTCCAAACTCTATTCATAGAATATGATCTTCTTGGCTTCATTGATGGATCATTTCCCTGTCCAGCATCCCTTCTTCTAGAAACCACAACACCTAACCCAGCATAAACACTATGGATCTGTCAATATCAACTCCTTCTCAATGTCATTCTTGGTTCTCTTTCACCTATAATAATGTCGTTCATTGCTCAAGCACATACATCAAAAGAAGCTTGGACAATCTTGGCTAATACATATGCCAAACCAATTAAAACACTTCACTAAAGGATCCATGGGTCTGAGTTTCTTTAGACCATTAAAGCTCGAGTTGATGAGCTTGCCATACTTGGAGCACCAGTTGATGTTGAAGACCTCTCAAAAAAAATTCTTGAGGGATTTGGTGATGATTACAAAGAGTTAACCAAGGCAGTTCACGCTCAAGATAATTTAATCTCCTTTGATGAGCTCCATGAAAAACATCTAAACTTTGAAGCATCTCTCTGTTACACTTAATGAACAAGAATAGCAGCTTGCTTAAAGTGTGCACAAAATGATTAAGGTTGCTTAATTATTGAATGATAAGTGTGGCTCATTATATAGCCTTACAATGGTAACGGGAAACAAATAAAGTGCAGTATTACGAGGAATCTCACAATATCAGGTAACAATATTCCTAGTGACTAGGACAACCCTATAGACTAGGAGTTTTATTCTAACAGAAAAGACTTGGTAAACATCTTAATTTAAGCAACCAGCTTCATCAATCCCTCTCTTAAACTAAATGCAATAGCAATTAGTTTATTCATTCAATTTTGCACACTCTCAGTTCTTCTCTAAGTTTCTGAAATGTCTCCACCTTCAAAGCCTTCGTCATCAAATCTGCTATCTGCTCTTGAGTTCTACAATGCAGCAACTGAATAATACCATCATTTACTAAATCTCTCAGGAAATGGAACCTGACATCAATGTGTTTGCTTCTCCCATGCATTACTGGATTCTTGGACAATTTGATCGTAGAACTGTTGTCACACCAAATGGTGGTGCATTCTTTCTGAGCAAGTCCTAAATTTTCCAAGACCCTTCTCATCCAAACTGCTTGACTTGCACAGCCTGCGGCAGCCACAAATTCTGCCTCTGTAGTGGATAATGTGACTATAGGTTGTTTTTTCGACAACCAAGAGACTGCTCCCGAGCTCATTAAGAAGACATATCCGGATGTGCTCTTTCGATCCTCTACATCACCTGCATAGTCACTATCTGTGAATGCGCGCAACTTGTCCATCCCATCCCTTTTGTATAGAATGCCAAAATTTGTTGTGCCTTGCAAGTATCTCAGTATTCTCTTAGCAGCTTGTAGGTGCAACTCAGTAGGTCTAGACATAAATCGGCTGATCAAGCTTACACTGAACATCATATCTGGTCGAGTTGTTGTGAGATACATTAAGCTCCCTACAATTTGCTTGTAGTAAGATTCATCAACTTGTACTCCTTGATCATCCTTGTTTAGTTTGACACCTGGCACAATCGGGCTGCTAACTGGATTACTTTCTGCCATACCAAAACGCTTCAACACTTCTATAGCATACTTCTTTTGGCAAATAAAATTGCCATTGGCTTTTTGTATGACTTCTATCCCAAGAAAGAATCGCATCTTTCCCATATCCGTCATATCAAAAACATTCATCATTGATGATTTAAAACCATTCATCATGTCTTCATCATTACCTGTATATATCAAATCGTCAACATAAATACTCACAATGATCATCTTGCCTTCTGCTTGCTCCCTTTTTAATGAATAGTGTGTGCTCATTTGGGCATGTTTCAAAGCCTTCATCTTTGAACTATGCTGCGATACGACTAAACCATGCTCGTGGGGCTTGTTTTAGTCCATATAGAGCTTTGTGTAATTGATAAACCTTTCCTTCACTGCCCTTCTTCTCATACCCCTTCGGTTGTTCAACAAAAACATTCTCGCTGAGTTTACCATGTAAAAATGCGGACTTGACATCCAATTGATAGATTGTCCATTTTCTTTGAGCTGCTAGTGCCACAATCATTCGTACTGTGTCCATCCTTGCTACTGGGGCAAATACTTCGGTGTAATCCACTCCATATTGTTGAGAGTAACCCTTTGCTACTAATCGGGCTTTATATTTGTCTACCTCCCCAAGCTCATTCAATTTAGTTTTGTAAAGCCATTTGACCCCAATTTTCTTGGCTCCAGCTGGTAGGTCTGTAAGTGTCCAGGTCTGATTTTTCTCAATTGAATTGATCTCTGAATCCATTGCTTCTCTCCACCTTGAGCTTGCTACTGCATCTTCATAGTTTATAGGGTCTACACCTTGCATTACAGCCATGTTGATCTCATTTTCTTCTTCATAACGTTGATGGCTGCAGACATAGTCTGACATCCATTCGGTTTTTGTTGAAGTCTGCTACTACTTCTTGTTATGGATCCTTCTGCAATTGACGTGTCACTCACCATAATGCCCTCAACTGCATTTGACGTGTCATTCATCAACTCAGCTTCTGCAGCTGTGACTACATCTTCATCCCCGATCACTGCTGCATCTGCAGCAGCTTCTGCTTCCCCTGTCACTGCAACTTCATTTCCTGTTATTGCATCATTGTTGGTGTCACTAGCCATCAAATCTTCATCCACTGCATCACTGTCAGCTGATCCACCATCACTGTCATTTGCTCCACTGTCTGAATTTTCTTCTTCATCAATGTCTCCCCACTCAAGGCTTTGCTGTATTTGATCCTCATAGCTTGCATCCCAATTCCACCTCCTTCCTTCTTCAAATATAACGTCCCTACTGATAATTATTTTCTGTGCAATTGGATCATAGAGCCTGTATCCCTTGGATTCTTCACTGACACCCAATAATACACATGCAAAACTTCTGTTATCCAGCTTGATACGTTTGGCTTCAGGCACATGCACATGTGCCAAGCAACCGAAAATTCTGAAATGCTCCACAGAAGGTTTTGCACCTGTCCATGCTTCTTCTGGAGTGGTATCTTTGACTGCGAATGTGGGACATCGATTCAGCACATAAACTGACCATTGCACTGCCTCAGGCCAGAAAGATTTTGGGATTTTCTTTTCTGAGAGCATTGCCCGAACCATGTTCATCACCGTACGATTTTTCCTCTCAGCCACTCCATTTTGTTGTGGAGTGTATGTTGTGGTCAGTTGGCGTCTTATTCCATTATGTCTACAGAATTCTTTAAATTCATTTGAATTGAACTCCCCCCCTCTATCCGTACGTAGACATTTAATAAACTTCCCAGTATCCTTTTCTACCATCGTCTTAAAGCATTGAAAGACATATAATGATTCTGATTTTTCTGTCAGAAAATATACCCATGCTTTTCTACAGAAATCATCAATGAAGCATAGAAAATACCTCTTCTTGCTATTAGAAATGGGGGTCACTGGACCACAAATATCAGCATGCACAAGCTGTAATTTTTCAGTGGCTCTCCATGTGCTCTTCTTTGGGATGCTGTTGCGATGTTGTTTTCCAATTAGACAGTCAGTGCAAGTCTCTGTGGTAGGTGTGAGCTTTGGCATTCCTCGAACCATATTCTTGTTCTGTAAGATCTCCAGACCCCGATGGCTCAAATGGCCATACCTGCTATGCCACAGCTGGGTGACATTTGATGTTGGTGAATTTGTGAGAAAACAGGCATCATTTCTCTCTTGCGTGTTTGCCAACAGTATGAACATTTTATTTGCAGACATGCTGGTTTGAATGATCATGCCCCTCTTTGGGTGATAAATCTTGCACATCCCTGCGTGAAATAAAAATGCAAGTCCCCTCTCCTGCATTTGTCCCACACTCAGCAAGTTGTTGTGTAATTCTGGGACATAAAACACATCAGTGATGATGTGATTCATGCCATTCAATTTCAGTGTAATCTTTCCCTTCCCTTCCACAGAAATTCTGGTGTTGTTACCGAGTTTGACTTGCTGCTTAAATCCTCTGTTCAATTCACTGAATTTTTCTGCATCTCCGCTCATGTGGTTTGAACAACCAGAGTCCAAGAACCAAACATCTCCACGCTTTGCTTCATTCATCTCCACCAAAGACATTAGCAGCAATTCTTCATCTGCTTCAACATAATTAGCCTCCCAATTTGGATATTCATATTTATAGTGCCCGAGCTTGTGACATCTATAACACTCTATTATAGCTTTGTTAATAAATCCACGTCCTCTCCCGTATCCTCTTCCTCTATATGTATTCCTGCCACGTCCTCCTCTGCCTTGTCCCTCATCAAATGTAACTTTCAAGGCTTGATCTTCACTGTTAGTCCTTCGAAACTTCTGTTCGTGCACAATCAATGAGCTTTGTAGCTCATCCACAGAAAGGAGATCAATGTCTTTGGATTCCTCTATGGAACAGACAATATAATTGAATTTGTCTGTGAGAGTGCGTAAAATCTTTTCTACAATCTTCACATCTTGCATATCTTCTCCATAATTGCGCATATCATTTGCCACCATCATGACTCTGGAGAAATAATCAGTGACTGATTCACCAATCTTCATTTCTAGCACCTCAAAATCTCTGCGAAGTGCCTGAAGTTGAGCACGCTTGACTCTAGTATTCCCTTGATATTTTGTTTTCATTGATTCCCACAGCTGCTTGGAAGTGTCTTTCTGCAGAATAGTCTTCAAGATTGACTTGTCGATTGACTGGAAAAGGTAGTTTTTAACCTTTAGATCCTTGAGTTTGCAGTCCTCAAGGTGTCTCTTTTGTCCAGCAGTCAATGTTTCTCCTTCATCAGGTTCTGTAAATCCAGTTTCAATGCAGCTCCAGTATTCTTTTGATCTCAGAAGATTCTCCATCAATAGGCTCCAGTGATCATAGTCCCCATCGAACCTAGGAATGCTCAACAAATTTTGCCCTTCAGCAGCCATTTCTCAGTTCACTCTTAACTCTTTTCTCTCGGTGTTTCTCACAATCTTCTCACAGTGTTTCTCTCTTCTCACTCTGTTTCTCTTCTCTCAGTTCACTCTAATACTTCACTCTTTTCTCTTGGTGTTTCTCACAATCTCCTCACAGTGTTTCTCTCTTTTAGGATACTGCTGTTCCTAAACTCTCTCACTCAGAATTCTCTCAACCTGGCTCTGATACCACTTTGTTACACTTAATGAACAAGAATAGCAGCTTGCTTAAAGTGTGCATAAAATGATT